>NW_019384363.1:894075-953988 GCF_000671375.1 Centruroides sculpturatus | reverse complement strand
TCTGTATTTACAGTACATGCATTCGTAAATTTAGAATACTTTTTTCTGTACTATATTAAAAACTAAAATTTATTTGTTTGTAAGCTTAAAATAGATTTTTATTAACCATATATTATTAAAAATGCATTAATAAATAAAATACAGAACCGGGAATGGTAATTTATGGTTTAGCCTAGTGACAAGTAGATTCGGAGACAAGTAAATTCGACTTACGTTGCCTCTCCTGGAACCAATTACCGATGTAAGGCGAGGTATACCTGTATGTGTTTAATTATTTTATCATCAGATAGAAAAATGAAAAAATTACATTTTTTTTTTATATCTGGATTGCCAATGTCATTTATAAATTTCCATGCATAGTTTGTTCATGGACACGAAGAGTATCTACTTGTTTAAACCACTTGTTACAAACTTTACATATATAAACTCTTTGAACTGCATCATGAACCATCCATTGATGTCTATACTACATTTTGATTTCCTCTGCTTATTTGCAAGAAATCTAAACAATCGAACGTCTCTAGATTTACTTTTACAATTTGGTGCCACACAATAACCCATTGTTTAAAGTTTTGAGTACTTATATACATAATAATAGTTGATTTATGCAGGAACTACATGTGGAGTGGTCTATCGATAAGTCCCAAAATGGCTGCTGCCACATAGAATCATGGGAGCATGTCCTGACCTTATATAGACCTTGATACACATGACCTTTCAGACAGTGTTACCAGTTTGTCTTCTCATCATCTTTTATTGTAATTTTTCACAGCAATAGACGAAATTAAACGTTGGAATGTAAATGTAAATAACAACAGATGCTAAATACTAATAATAAAAGATTTGTCACACAACTAGCTATTGGTGTTAGAGAGAAATATGTTTATGGGAATCCCTTTTCAATACATCAATGATGTCATGCAAGTTCTCACAGTTGATATACTAGAGCTGTAGGTAGTGCTATTTAATCTTCTAAAATCATGTTGCATAGTTTTATTTCAAACATTGCAACATCAATTGTGCTCTGTTTTTTTTTGTTTAATTATTGTTTAATTTGTTATCAATTATTTACTTCTGTTATTTTTATTAGTGATAGTTATTGTATATCATATTTATTTTTGTACAGTCAATTCTACTTAATTGGGACACATTTGGACTAATTCATTTTGGTCTAATTAAATGAACTAATAATAAATTTTAAAATAAAATATGTAATACGTAGGTAAATAAGTCGGTAAAAAAAATATTAATTAAGTACCTATTTTAATGCTTTATTAAACCAAAATACAGAAAATATTTGTACTATAAATTTGCCAGACTCACGACAATAAATAACTGATTTGCATCACGCTAGTCTTGCCAAATATTAGTAGTAGTGACATACACAAGGGTTGACTGTTCAATCAGGAATGGATCAAATAAACTTTCTTTTTTCCCTTTTTAGTTAGAATGTGTCTGGGTTCATCCAAAAGTCACCTTATGGCCTTTGAGCACAGTTTTCTTTACTTGAAGGTGAGCCATTTCAGCAAAAGCATCCATAGAATCCACCATCTGGAGCTGGTGGATTCTACGGATGCTTTTGCCAGCTCCACCAGCTCCAGTTAGACATAATCATGCACACAACACCTTCCAAGGAAACTCTAGCTGTCTTGAGAGTCTTTGTTCCTCCATTTTTAAGGGAATCATTCGGTCAAATCTGGAGCAGGGTCAGTAGCTTGCATTAGGTCTGTCTCAGATGGGATTCTGGTGTGATACGTCTCACTATGCTGACCCTCTCCACAAAACCAAATGGCTTGAGTGAAAGACAAAATTGCTTTGTCTCTGCCAGTTGTTAGGTCTACATGGCATTAGTGTACATAGTGTTGACATATTTTTGGAAGATCTCTAAAATATATCAGAAATCGCTAAATTCTTTTCTGCTACTGTCCCAATTAAGCATTTAAATTACAGTCGACCCCCCTATAATTACGATTCCTATAAAACTACGAAAAAATTGCTACCGGTATCCGTAAAAAATAGTAAAAGTTCCCTATAAACACCTCAAACGTCATCGGGCAGCTGAACTACTTTCCCGCCGTCCGTAGCGCCATGCTACGGAGAGATTTCTATCGTCTGGACAGTATTATATAAATTATATATAAATTAGGTACTGTACATATAATTATATATTAATTATATATAAATTAGGTACTGTATATATAATTATATATTAACTTATTGTAACTTTGTTATAATTAAATATATAATTTCCGCCGTCTAGCGTGGCGCCACGCTACGGAGATTTTTACGCTAACTATCGTCTGTCAGTATGTAAATTAGGTACCGTAAGTCTAATACAGTACTGTAATTTTATACATTTCTTGTGAAAGAAACATTTCTTATTCAACGGCGATTAAAATTATTTATATTAATGATGTCTCCGAAGTTCTACGAAGTTTTCACAGAAAAATAAGTTGTTAGAAATCGGCCGCTCTTTGCTGAGCTGTTCCGCGACGAAAACAATGTTGAGCAATGGCAATGTCGAATGGTGACACTCGGTAAGTAATCCTACAATTTTTTGTTTATAGCGTAGTTTATACGGATTATTCCCAAAAAATATATACGTATTTTGGAAATGTTGAGTCGGATTAGTCTAGAATCGATTAATTTTATGGAAGAAAATCTTTCAAACAGCCGTAGTCCGTAAACTTGACACGTGTCGGGTTGTGATTGGAAGGATTCGTAAGAAAGCGGATTCCTAGAGAATGGAACGTATCTCTATCTTATAGGGGGGTCGACTGTATGTATTAGTTTATTAGTTTGATTTCTGTTCTTTGAGATTTGGCCCGAAAAAGTGGCTGCTCCAATTAACCATTGGCCCAATTAAACAGAATCGACTGTATCCAATTTATGTTCCATGCTTGTGCATGAGAAACAGTTTGAAAGGTTCTGTCTTTAGATTTCTAGCATTCTGTTCACTATTTTGCCTGAAGAGGACAGTTATATACTGTCTAAAGCAGTGTTTTCGAACACTGCTTTAGACAGTATATAACTGTCTAAAGCAGTTATAACAGTATATAACTGTCTAAAGCAGTATATAACTGTCTAAAACTGCCCACGCCCCATGGGGCAATTGGATTGTTAAAGGGAAATTCGAAAATGGACTCGTCCAGAGTTTAAGTTAACCGTATAGCCACTGTATGTTAGGGAGGGCATAAAAACTTTAGAAAGGCCTAGGTGGGGCATTGCACAAAAAAGGTTGGGAAACACTGGTTTAAAGTACTTGTGAATTAAACATATTTTTCTCTAATGCTGATAGACAGTTGTGTGACTTACCTTTTATTATTGGAATGCAGATTGAACAGAAAAATGGAATATTGATAGTGGGTAGTTTTATCAAAGGATTTCTAACACTAAAGTCAACAGATGTTGAATGTGAAGACAGTTTCAATATGGTGTGATTCTAAAGTGTAATAACTTGTTATAAATTCCTATCTGTGTAAAGTTGTTCTGATTTTCAGCATTTACTTTGAATTGATTTTGAATATAATCATATTCTTCCAAAATTTTAGGTAATGAGTTTAGTCTTACTGTGTCTTCTCGTATGTTACCCCTTTCTGGATCATTAGGAATTTTTGAATATTAGAAAGCTTTCTCTTTGACATCATTTCAGGCATATTTAACTTATGGTATAACTGACAATGGTTATATTGTAAGTTAAATATACCTGAAGAGGAGATTCAGGAGGTCCAGGTAGCGTAATTGGCAACACATCTGCACAGCAAGTGGGAGTTGTGGGTTTGATTCCCGCTTTGGGCAAATTCTTTTCTTCCAGTTTATTCTAAAATTATTTAATTAAATTATAATTATTAAATTTAATACAAGATGGTGCTTAACTTCTTCCTCTAGGGACAAATTAATCAGTAATTAAAAATTATTATTGCTGAAATATAACCCGATAATTATATGGCAATTGATGTAGCTTTTACAGTAATGAATTGAGTTTTGTAGGATGTTTACATTTGTCTTTTGAATTCTTTGTGTCTGTCAAGTATACTGGAGTAGTATATATATGCTCTTCTAATAAGTACTCAAAAAGTGGACAGTTTGTATTTGTATCTGCATAAAGTATGTGCTGTTTGAACCAGCCAGTTTGTACAGTGAGCTGTATATGGGTTTTATGTAGACCGTAGTAATAATGCTACTTCTTTTGAACTCAATGTCTATATCCAAAAAACAAATTCTTGTGGAGCTATTATTCTAGATTTAGGTTCAATTCATCTTGTTACTGTTAACCATGTCTACAAACTGATGAATTTTTGTGCTGTTTTTCCAAATTATGCAAACATTGTCTACATATCTTTTGTAAAATATGATATCTGTTATGAACTCATTAAGAATTATTTTTCTAATTTGTGTAAAACAAATTAGAAATTATAATAATTCACACAACAATCCAGACATTGCAGTTCCCATGAGGATATCTTTCAACTGTATGCTTTGTTGTTGAAGCTGAAGAATGATTCATAGCATGGTAGATTGGCTAATTCTGCCACATTGGCATAACCATATTCAAAATCAAATGAAATGTCTGTCTATAAGCTAAAGTTGTTAAGTTTTGTATAGGTTTTGAGTTATTCCATGATAAATCACTACAGTATAAAAGTGTAGATAACTCAACTTATGAAAATAGTGTCATCACTTAGTAACTGTTTGAAATAATTATAGTGGGATGGCAACAAACAGCTCTGGTCTGAACTCAAGTGATTATTATTTGTTTTCAAAGTTGAAATCAGATTTGTGGGAAAAACTTCAAGGCTGATGAAGTGCAGTCTGCAGTAATGGCAGAACATTGGACTTTTTTGTTAAGAATTTGGACTATATTTAGATATTTAGAAAGACATAGAACTGTTAATAAAGTGCTGTAAGAAATTTGTTGACTTAAGAAATTGAGATATATAAAAAAATAAAAATAAATTATTTTCCTCCAGTAAATTAGGATCTTACTATGTATGTTGACTGAAAGAACTTTATTTTAATTTTTAATTCCATTTTTAATTTATTTAACAATTCTGATGTATAAGTAATCATCCAACCGTCAATCAAATTAATTAGGGAGAAATTATGCTATAAATATTAATAAAAAAATATATGATTAGAACAGCTAGAGGTAGACATCAGGTGCCATCTGTTAATGAAAGTAGTAACTATAATTTAATTTTAAATTTAGAATAGTCTGGAAGAGAAGAATTGGCTCAGATTAGGAGTCAAAAACCTGCAACCTCTGCTTACTGTGCAATGTATGGGTTGGATGATTATATCTAAAAGTTTAAATGTATCTGGAAGGGAGAAATTGCTTGGAGGTCCGGGTGGTGCAACTGGCAAGCACATTGCATGACAAGTGGAGGTTGTGGGTTCAACTTCCTCTTTGGGTCAATTCTTTCCTTCCAGATTGTTCTAAATTTAAAATTAAATTATAAACTTTTAAGTGAAAACTCTTATAATATATACATAGGTGTTTTCACTTATAAAACTTTGTTTTATCATTTCTATATTGTGATAAATGAACATGGAAGAGTGAGCAAAATAGTGCAAATGTATGTTGTTCATGCATTTTTACTATTTTTCCTACTCCTCTTGCTGCTTTATTAGTGTATCACATAATAAATTAGCCTAGCTCACTCTGTGCTAATGATTAATGCTTGTACTATACAAAATATAATTTTTTTTTTCCAATTGCATTTCCTCTTACATCATTTTTATTGTTTGAAGAACATTGCTTTGAATAATTATTAATAAGATTTCATATTTACACTGATCTCCATTAAATTGAAAATTTGTGGAATTAATAGAATAATTATCCAACATTTCTATTAATCCAACCAGCTATTTTCCTGTTTAAGATGGATGATTAGTGACTCTTTTACATATAAATGTGTGTCTAATTACATATGGATATTTAATAATGAATAGGTTTATTAATGAATAATGTATATTTGCTAATATTTATTTCATTTTTAAATTATATAAATTAAAGATAATTTTATAAAAATATGCTACTATATCAAGTTCTGTTTTTAAGAAACTATGATTTATTTTTTATAGGTTGCAATGGCCACAGGACAAGTACTATTTCAAAGATTTTACTATTCCAAGTCATTTGTTCGACATAGTATGGAGGTAAGAAAACTAATATTTTTATAAATATTATTCTATAAATCTAATTGATAATTTATAAAATATTTTGAGTTCACAACAGGCTTTAGTTTTTTATGACATTATGAAATGATATGGAAACATCAAGATCATGAAATCATAGAATCCTTATTAATCAATATCTTAAATTTGCCTATTTTTGTTATTAATCAGTAAAATAATTATCATTCTAAAGCATTATAACTGTAATGTCATATTTATATTTTTCAAAATAGATAGCTTTGACTGTTTCCATCTGGAGCTTGATGAATGACATTAGGAAGATAATCACAAAGTTTCAATGGATTTTCAGTACTTGTAAAATTGTTTTTATTCAAAATTAATGTTTTTGATATATTGGAAAAATCCATTTAGGAAGCTTATATAATTTAATATTAGTCTAATATTAAACTTCTGTATTGATCTTTGGCTTGGGAATAAACTTTGGTCCTCATAAAATTTACTGCAAATCTGGGGAATTGAGAGCCTGGTGTAATTATGGAATGGTACTAGTTGCAGAATAGATGTTTGTCTTGTGCATGGCTCTCAATTCTTCCAGATGTGCAGCAAGTTTTATGATGAGGACTGAAGTTTTTATTTCCAAGCTGAAGATTAATGTGGAAGATCTAATACCATCAGTCTTAGATACGATTAAATGATTAATTTAACATTTTAAAATGAAAAGATCTGTGCCATTTTAATAGGAACACAAATTTTTAAAAATTGAAAACTTTAAATAGAAAGTACTTTTAGTTGTTAGTTTGGGAAAATTTTATTTACAGCTGATTTGAAGATTAGAAAATTGTCCAAAAATGTTGGTTTCCATTTGGCGATTCTCTAGAATAATATGTAAAAAATATCAAAATGCATTTTACATGATTTTATCTGCAGATTGTGGCCATGGCATGCATCACTTTGGCATCTAAAATTGAAGAAGCTCCTCGTAGAATAAGAGATGTTATAAATGTATTTCATCACATTAAACAAGTGAGAACTGGAAAGTAAGTATTTTTATATAATGTTTTCTTTTTCATGTTTGCTTATTTGTAGAGATATTATAGTTTCTCAGTGAACAATAAAATTGTAGTAGTATAAAATTTATGATAATTTAGAAATATAATTACATATATATGCATATAAATATACTTAGACTGTATCAGGTTTAAGTAAAATTTATGAAAAAAAATGAAAACAAAATTGATTTATCCAATTGAAATGAAGAGAGATGTTTAAGTAAATACATCATTTATAAAAGTGTGAAGTGATGAAATAATTATATTTATTATAATATTTTTTGCTTAATCTTCAGTATACAGCATTTATTGTGCTTGAAGTTATGTTACATAAATTTTATGAAATTCAAAAATTTGTTTTCTTGGCTAGAATTATTGGCTCATTTCCACTTCTGTAGTTACTCTGTAGTGCAGTATTAATGAGATCACATTTTAACATTAACTTTATTACTAGAATAATAATTATTATTATTATTCAGTTATGTTTATTAGTAAAAAATAATTATTTTGTATTAAATATTAGAATAATAGTTATATTCACATTTAAATTGGTTTAGTTTCTAATAAATTAATATCATATTTATAAATGAAAAATTAATTAGAATCTATCTTGCATTCTTAAACAAGCTTGATTTTTAATTTTTATTTTAAATATAATCATTGTTTAGATAATAGTTTGCTATTAATCACATTAAAAAAATTGATTTTACTGTAGTCATATATTAACATTTTAATCAAGAATATATTTCTTGATTGAAATGTTAATATATGACTACAGTAAAATCAATTTTTTTTTGTAATTAAATTTTGAATGTTAATATTATCAAGATCACATAATTTTGTTGTTTTATTATAAAATTTAAAGTGCTTTGTAACTTTACAAATGTTTGTTACATGATTTTTAAATACAATAGTTATTGTTAGCTAATATATATAAAACATATGGAAATCTATAAAAGTGGAAATGAGCCTTAAGTGGATTTTGACTATCTTAACCTATACCAGTTGAATTCCATTAAATTTAAAGCTGCAAATTTGATATTTTTAATCCAGTAATTATTTAAATAGAATAATATGAATTTTTCAAATATTTACATAATAATAGTATGAAAGAATAGATAAAATTTATAAATAGATATCCACTATGATAACATATCAAAGTACTTTTATTATGTGCAATCCATTTTAGAATAAGTGTAACAACACATATTAATAAACAAATACAATGAAATTGGTCCTTTTTCCAAAGAAATTTAAAGTGTGTGTCAATCTAATATTTAACCTTCAGGCACAATTTTTTCTCCCACAATAGTAACAGGGAATGAGATGTTAAGCTCTGCACCCATATTTTAAATAAGTCTGCTCTTGGTGTAGAAATGGCAGTGAATTTGTTATTCAGAATTATAGGTATTCTAAATATTTTTTTATCAGTATTGAAATATGCTTTCTAACTATTATACATAATTTTAGATTAATTAAAAAATATAATAATAATATCAAAAATGACTAGATTAAATTTTAAGAAAGAACATAATTTGCATTACATTATTTTAAAAATATAAAGAAAGATCTATAATTAACTGTTTTTTGTTTTTGATAGTTAATAATTTAAAGTTTATTTAGACAGTATGCTAAGCAAATTTGAGTAGCTTAAACACTATTGTTTATTATGACCTTTCATAAGTTATTATTGAGTTGTGGTAAACTGAGTTTGATGAAATTTTATTTATATATTTTGGAAAAATTTCTTAAAACTTGGTTTGTACAATACATAAAAATAGGGACATATATTCAGGTTGTATCTCATGATTGATATTTCTTTATTCTAAAGAGTTTCAAAATCTACTTTTCACTTTTCTAAATTATTTCCTATTATGTTTTGTTGAGTTAGAAATAACAATGTCATTATATTTTACTATGCAATGTAATTTGAACTCTTGTTTACATTGGATTTTTAGAAAATTACAAGAAGGCATTTATATTTTTATAGGAGAATTTTGTTAAGAATTTATTAACAATTTCAAATATTAAAATATACCATATTTATTTAATGGCAGATGAATAATTTAATTGGCAATTCAAATTAATTAATTTGATTAATCTGATAAATTGCAAATATTAAATGTGATAAGTCATAAATGTTAAAATTTTTAAGTGAGATTTTATGCAAATGTAAAATTAATTTTCAAACAGATTTTATAGTTCATAATATAATTTTAATTTGGATATATTGCTTATAAAAAATTTCATTATTTTGATTAAAATTCTTTACATCATTTATTGACCATTAGATTTATTTTGATTTTATTGTTATAGTTTTATTTTAGCTTTTAAATTTTTCATTTTATATGAAGATATTCACATAATGCATTTAGGATTTAGTATGAATAGCTAGTTTCAAAATTAAACTTGAATTTGATTTACAATATTAAGAATTTTCTAATTAAAATTAACCATCTCAATTTGTTTGCATGCTGTCTAATATGGGGAATTTAACAATTTGTTTATATTTTGTAACAAGGCAAAATATTGCATTTATATTTTAATAATAATAATAATCTGAGAAATTTATTTAGTATTAATGGTTATTTCATTTCTATATATTGTAATTATAAAACATACATAAATAATAATTATTATATTAAAATTTTTTTGTGCCATGGGTTATTAGTATGTAAAATTTTAAATAAATATATATGTTGTGGAATAGTGGTGACGGTTCTTTTCTCTCCGTGTGACTTTAGCCTGCCCCTCCTCCAAACTGAGCAGCAATGGACCCAGACAGCTTGCAGCTGACGGGCTTGACTCTGGGGCTGGCTTATTCATCACCACATTCTTTAGTCCACTGACAGCTATGGTTTGTATGGTGATCTCAACATAACTTGGTTATTTTCTAACAGTTTTTTGTAAATTAATACAAAAATTTTATTATTATAATTATTATTATTATTTGAAATAGAATACTGCAATCACACATTTGTTTAAACTTAATAATTATCATAATTTAAGAATTTTATCATAATACTTTTCTTATTAAATACATTTTTGAAGTTCTGTGAGAATCAGTTTGTTAAAAATGAAAAAATTATGAAAAATTAATTTAAGATATAAATCCTTTTATTTATGTCATATGAATTTTTGTTACTGTAAACTAATAATAATCCTGTACTATATTCAAAATTAAAAAAAAAAAGAAGGAAATTTAGCTAGTTTAATTTATTTTGCTTATTAAGTCTTGGAAACATATTTGTAGTGAGTGCATGCATCTTCTTAGTGTTAATAATTGGATAGTTAAATAAAATACATTTAAACTAGTATTCATGTGGTACAATTACACTGCTAATATATACATGCTAATATATAATTTGTATTAAATTTCTTTTATGTTAAAATATAAGTTGTATTTGTTTTTGTTATAGTTATATATTTTTAAGGATACACATATTCTTTGAATAACATAGTTACATTCCAAAAAAAAGCCACGTTATGCAAATTTATGATATATGAAACAAAGGACTAGTGCAAAACATGGGGTTAATTCTAAAATGTAACAAAAGTATACTATTCTTTTTCATTACTAAGAGAAGTATGTTTATTAA
The DNA here is from genome assembly GCF_000671375.1 of Centruroides sculpturatus. Lineage (NCBI taxonomy): Eukaryota > Metazoa > Arthropoda > Arachnida > Scorpiones > Buthidae > Centruroides > Centruroides sculpturatus. The sequence continues at coordinate 943,202 of NW_019384363.1, read as the reverse complement.
AGCAATCAATAATATATTTCCAATCAATAATTAACTAACAATCACAATTAAAAGTGCAGTATTATGCATTAATATTAATTTCAGTTAAACAGGACATTTTCTTTTTACAAAGTATCATCATCATCTGAGCTTTTTTGTCGATCTTGATCAGAAATATCACCAACAATTTTTTATGACAAATATAAGAATAAACTAAATAAGAATAAAAATATGTTATAAATCAAAAATTTGGTCTAGTCAGTTGTGTTTGTTCAGTCAAGGACTGAGTGATTTTTTCCTCCTCAGAATTTGTATTTCAATAATGAATTGAGTTGGGAACAGTTTGAGTATGGAGCTATTGCTAAATTTTGTTCATCATTTTTATGAATGATTACTTATCTATGGTTAAAAAAGTTTAATAACATTTACCTAAAAATGTTTAAATAAACTACTAAATACAAAGATTAATCTATAAAAAGAAAACACATGACAGTCTTAAGGGCTAAAGTCTGAAAACAATAATGATGACAACCAATTGATGGGAAAGCTAGGTCAAGGAAGAAGAAATTGTACTATCCGTTTTCCATTAAAGTAAACCTGATGAAAGGCACAAAACAAATTGAAAATTTCAATATTCTAAAGTCTGTGGGCAAATTTGAGAAAACACACATGCTTAACTTGAATAAAAAGAATATTGAATAATGGAGTTTACACTTAAAAATTGTGAAATTTTGTACGGAGGAATTCTCAAACCACGTTAAAGCAAAACTCGAAACTTTTGTATGGGGAATTTCTTTAATTTTCCAACTGTGTTAGAACAAGATAGTATTGTAGTGTGCTGTGATGTGAGGGATACCTGTATTTAGAAATTAATGTATGGTAATAAAACAGAATTATTTTAAGTTAATAGCATTTAATTGGCTATGCGTAAGGTGGATATTGGAAAAAATTTATATGCTGTAAAAATAATTCTTGTTACAAATTAGGCCCGTGGGTCAAACGTTAAGAAGCAACGTTCCAAAATCTACACAGGGATATAATTGCACTTCAAAGAATTTTTTATAATTGGATCGTCCCGATGAGAGTTGTACAAGTGTTCTTTTCGAAAACATCTGTTTTACTTCTACTCTCCTTCTTTAATTTATCTTTTTTTTATATATATAAAATGCATTATTTTTTACAATTTTTAGTACTAAAATGCTTTTTTTGATATGTATTACACTCCTATTTTATTCTTAAGTTACGTTAAAACATATAATTTTTAATTATTTTTAGTAAAGGACTTAATACGATAATTATTATCTTTTAGATACACTTTAATTCGTAAATGGAAGGAAATTATTATGCTTTTTAGTCTAATAAAAAGAAAAAAGTATTTATTATATTAGAGCTTGCCAATCTCTTAGATAACTTGCAACTATAACACTGATTTAGATATATGCGAAGTGATCGCGATCTACCAGTTGGGAAACATTGAAAATTTTGTATTTTTTAATAAAGCAAGCCTTCAGGTTATATGTTTAGCCTTTTCGTGTTTTAGTTACGAGCTTACCCGTTGAGAAAAATCTTTAAAAATCTTTGAATTTGATAAAAAATGCATAAAAAANACAAGTAAATTTGACTTGCGTCGTTTTCCTGGAACCAATTAACGACGTAAGGCGAGGTATACCTGTATAACATCTACAAGTATATGATTAATTTTTCTATTTAAAACAGAAGAAATAATGCTGTTTATTTATGTATTAGTAAGATGAATGCTTATTTGTTTATAAAAATGACACACAATTTAATACACTATAAATTATTAATATAATAATTTGTGTCTTAATGCAGTTGATATATACATATATTCATAATAATTGTCAGTTTACAAATTAAATTTTATTTAATTGTTAATACAGTATTAAACTCTTTCTATTTAAGAATTTTGTTTTATTTAACTGATTTTAATAATTTTATTCTTGTAGTCCTTTTACTTAGTTACAGCTGTAATAGTTGCGCCAATTCCTAAAAGTATTTAATTGACGATTAATAAATTATTAACGTTGAAATTTGCCTTGTGAATTAATTTTTTCTGAAATATAATTTTTTAAGTTCATAATGTTTATTTTTAATGAGAATTAATGATTCAATTTTTTTAAGATTAAATTACTTATCTATAATTATATTATCACTCTGATAGTACACTTCATAATATATGGATTTTTATATAATAATAATAACATAATGTGATTATAGTAACATTTTAAACTATTTTTGAAAAGTTACTTTAACATTACATTTCATTACACAGTCTCTAAGTTATTATATGTTTCAGTATTTTCAGTTTAAAATGCTGAGATGATTAAATATTACCAAAAGTCAATTTATTTTAATCATATTCATATTTGAGATTTTGAAACATGAATTATTTATAGTTAAAAATCAAATCATTATTAGTAAAATATATTTTTTGATTCTTTTAACTAGAAAATCTATTTTCTATTATTTGAATAATTATATAAAACTTTTTGTACAAGCTTTAAATTTATTAAAAATTTTTATTTTTATATTTATTTTCTTTTCTCCTTGCTGAAGCAAAAAGCTGTATCATTAAAATATTATTTTTAGACATATATTAGCATAAGTACTAAAAGCATCTAGGTAGCTATTCACAAACAGTTAAATATATTGCATTCAATAAAATTTGGCTTAAAGTTTGCAAAAGAAAAATTATAGCATTAGATGTATAAACATCAGCTCCATTAGAGCATTAAAAACATTAAGTCAGTTTTGGTGCAAAATATGCTTTTTTTTTCATATTATTGCATTAAAGTTTATTTAAATCTCTAAGTTTAAGATAATTATGTTCTTGAGCAGCTGATTAATTTTTAATATTTAATTTTTTTTCTGACTTCTGTCCATATTCAGAGATTCTTGAGTTTAAATTTATTAGTTTGTTTAAAATTCAAGAATCTGTGAAGATAGGTAGAAGTCTGAAAATGTTAAGTTTAATCTGCAATCTTTAATATTAAGCTTTGTTTTAATATGCATACATGCATATGGTGGTGATTTTCTGTTGATTTTTCATGTGCAATTACACTGCATGTAATTGCCATTCCACAAATATGATGATTCTGGAAAATTCTGCAATGTGTCTTCTTTTGCACCTACCAAATTTTAACATCACTTGTTGTTTAGAATGTGAGATATTGTTTTATTTACAGAATAATGCTCTGAATTATTTTTTATTATGTAATTCATTGCTACAACATTATTAATGTGAATTAATTAAGATTGAAAGGTTCTTCCACAGAAATTAATTTATTTTCCAATATCAAATTTATTGAAAGTATCTTTGTGTTTGGAATAATAATTTTATTGAAAAGATAGATTAATCTTCATTACTTAATGTTTAACTTGTTAATGAAATTTGACAAATTTTTATATAATAAGCAGTTAAGGTAGAATCATTTTTAAATATATACATATTCAAATTATAAAATTATTCTTAATATCATATTTAAATATATTTTTTCTTAAATCATTATTTGGGAAGCTTAATAGTTAATACTTCAGTAAAGGATGCTTATAGTGCTGATAATTATATTGACTACTAGCATTCCCTGTCGCGGCCTCGCCTGTTCTTATGTACAGTACATATAGAACTTTGAAAATTTGAACTAATTGTTCATTAATTATTTGTGGATAATCCTCTTTGTATGTGAAAACCTGTTGTAATTTTGAAACTCTGAATAAGATTATTATTATCTTGCCTTGCGGCTCTCGGCATAATTCTTCAATCAATCTCAAAAATATTCATTTGAGATAAATTCAATAACTATTTCGAATATTTTGTACGATTACCTGCAGAAATTAATGCCTAACGATTTGAAAACCCACCATAAGTACATGTACTGTCATCTAGTGTGATGACATTACTTTTTTAATTTCTCGAAGATTTTGCTAATTAAGTAATTAAAATTTAATGTCAGTTCTTCAAATATAATAGCAAACTTCAATAATAGACTTTTCTTATAGACAGAAAGTATTACTTTGTGTGTCGCCATCTAGTGAAGAGAGAGAGAAATACAGACAAAAATCCATTGCAGTTTTATTTAATTGATAAAAAATCTGTAGGTTTGACTAGTGGTAAATATTCCGGGGATCGTAAAGATGCTACAGTTAAAATTTGGTAACGATTGGTTCAGTAGTTTTCACGGTTAGTGGTCACAAACAAAAAATATGTTCTCTCTTTATATAGTAGTATAGATTTACAAGTAACAAAGAAACAAATCCAATAAATAATTTATAGCAAAAAATTTAGATAAGAAAAAATAAAATTCTGTAATTAACTTAAAAGGATAACTACATATTAAATAATATGATACATTTATAGGTAAAATTTTATTGTGGAACCTAAGGTTATTGTTGAAAATTGATGATAGATATTGCTTTCAATTGCATCCAAATAACTTTTTTCTGCTATCTTCAGAAGAAAGCATGCTGTTTAAATTTATGCTGGTCTAATGAATTTGGAATAAAAAAATTTATGTAAGAATTTTATCTGGTTCTCACAGGACTAGGTATTTGGTTTTGGCTTAAGTGTTTCAGTTGAGTAAAGTTAATTTTAAATATTTTTTTATAATCATAAATTTTTATAAGTAATTTATTAAATGTGATAATTTTAAATAAAATAATTTATCATTATTGATGGTAATAGATAAAATTAAATAATAAATTTTAATTACCATAATTAATAATACATTTTAAAAATAGGATATTAATTGTGCTATTATAATAAAAATTAAAAAATATAATCTATAATGACTTATTTTTTAAAATATTTGTATATTTTAGCAGAACTCATTATTTAATGCCATCTTGAGACCTAAGAAAAATAAATTATTAAATTTCTTTGTTGAACTATACATAAAAATATATATATAATAAAGTTGAATATTATACAGTGACAGTGTTAGTGCAAAAAAATCTATTATTGGCTAATTTTTTATTTAAAAATTATTTAACTGGATAATAGATACAAAATAATAAAATCATATTTATTAAGAATCTAATTTTTTTCTGTTGATTCAAATAGAAATGTTATATATTTCGTTAATTTAAAATTGAAAATTTTCAAAAAAGTTTATTCTGGGTCTCAAGATTGTTAATTAAAGTTTATTATATATAGCATATAGTCTTGACTTTTTGTTATTAGTTCTAACTTTCTATTTGTATTATTAATAAATTAAAAATTACATAATAGTTAAATTTGAAAACAAAAAAGCTTTTAAAAATTAGTTATATGGAAATGTGAAAACAAAAATAATTCGTTTAAATAATTGTTACATATCAAAAGTATATAGGAAATAAATATACAAAACATACATTTTATACATTTTATTAAATTCTATAATTTCTAAATTATTATATTACAATTAAAGATTAAATAATTATAAGTTATTTTGCATTTTGAGTTTTAAATAGTTTTGATCTGATATGCTCTTTTTAAGATTAATTTAAAAATTGAGAAATTGTCTATTAAAATATTTCAAGGAAATGAATTATTTTTGTCAAAAATTTAATTTTAAATGTGATTTTATTATATAAAATATAGATTTGTTCTTAAATTACATTTACTTGTATAATTATTAAATATTTCTAATCTTTCTTACAATTGTTTAAAAAATGAATCAGTGTTTCTATTGTGTTATAAATTTATAAAATAAATTAAATAAAATAGATATAAAAGATGACTATCATTTTGCAAATATCTTTGGTTATTGAAGCCAAATTTAAAAATTTATATTCATTGCATTTCTAATGGAAAATTTTTTACGGTGATTATTTATCAAAATTTAAATTTATGATAATGCAAAACTGCAGCTAGAATTTATTATAGTTCAAAAATTTATCTGTAAGAAAGAAATTTTAAGCTTCTGTTTCATTTTAAGTTTGATTTTGTAAATTTCAAAAATACAATGAAAATATTTCAATATTTTTAGATTGAGTTGCAAAAATTTTTCTTATACAAAAAATATTTAACATACTATAGTCTCAATTTATTTTTAGAAATTTTATTTAAACAATTTTTAAAAAAGTTTTATCATACAAACATTACTAAATTAGAAGAAAAGGTAGCATTTTGATACTCGATTAAAAAGGAAAGAAAGAAAAAAATTTTACAAATCTTTTGAAAATTTTTAGATTCATTATTAGAGGAAGATGAATAAAGTGATAAAACAGTGGTTTAGAGTCTAAAATTTTTTAAATTAAGTTTTTTTTCAGCATTATTTTGTCAAAGTTATGTTCTTTGACATGAAAAATTTGCCTTTGTGCAAATTAATGGCATTTTATTTTTAATAAGAGAGCCTAAATATTGTGTCCTTTATTAGGAAAGATTTTGAAAGGGTAGAAAATTAGTTTTTAACAAGATTTGCTAAATTTAACAATGTCTATAATAGGAAGAGGGGGACACAATAGATAACCAAACTACTTAGAAAGAATAGATCACTAATTATGAAATATTAAATACTTTTTTAAAAAATTTGAATTAATTTCTTTGTATAGAAAAAACCAAGTGATGTAATTTTATGAAAATCAATACATGTAATAATTATACAAGTAAAAAGTAAAAATGTGACTTATATTAAGTTTTTTTTTTTTTTTGTAAAAGTAATCAAATGAATATAATTTATATGAGATAGTTTTTTAATTGTGCTGTTAACTATTTATTGTCTTTTATGATATAAAAAGATAAAGAAATATTATTAGTAAAATTTTAGCATATAGTAGCATTTCAGTAAAAATATTACTTTATTAATTTTATTTCCTGTAAAATTACATATTTCAGGTTTCTTTAGTACTTCAATTTTTCTTTCTTATATTTTTCAAAGTAATATGTATTTTATTTTTTTAATATAAAATGTTTAATTAAATACTAAAAACTAAATAATTTATATATGTATAGATTATACCAGTTATGAATTTAAATTTTAATTTAACTTTTTAATTTCATAGTATACTTTAAAAATGGAAAATTTTCAGTATATTTATATTAAAAAAAAACTATTAACCAAAATACAACTTATTGCAACTAAATAATTATATCTTATTTATTTCAAATCTGAATGTAAATTTATCTGTTATATTTTAATATTTGTGTATGTTATAACACATTTATTTGGAGGGAAAAACTATGGACTGTTGTTCTGTCAAGACAGCTGCATACATCACATAATTTTATCCTTGCTTGAACAGCATTCTTACCTTTTTGGTAATAAAAAAGCAAAATGCCAAAAATGCTGCTTTCGATTTTTCGTATTTGATGGGATACCAAAACAATTGCAAGAATCAAAAAAATTTTTTTACAAATAAGTCTTGAAATGTCAGCTGCCAAAATATGTAGTGACAATACAATTTAGAATGAAATTGGCGGGTAAAAATACAACTAATTCCTCTGGTGGTAAAAAAACTACATTACTTTCCAAACAACCCAATAGATACTTCTTGAAGATACTCTGACTATTAATGTTAATATTTATTCAGCACAGTATTTATAATTACAACTCATTTTATTTATTTATCAGGATAAAATATTCCTTGCATCTTTTTAAATAAATTTTTAAACAAATGATTAAAATACTGTCAGTTTCTCAAATTGAGATGCAAAACAATTTCATTACATTTATATTCTACACTTAAGAAAATACTTTGCATGGAGTATGTAACATTAAGTTGATTTGGAGAAATAATGCTTTTAAACTGGTAAAATCTGAAAAGGATTCCAAACATTTAATTAACAGATAAGAAATAGCATAGCAATTTCTAAAATATTATTTAGGGAAAGTGGAAAAAATTATATACAGTGCATTCTGCTTAATTGGACACTGGTTAATCAGGGCAGCCGCTTTATTGGGCCAAATCTTGAAGAACGGAAACCAAACTAATATATTAATACATAATTTAATTGCTTAATTGGGACAGTAGCAGAAAAGGAATTTAGCAATTTTTGATATATTTTAGTAATCTTTTGAAAATATGTCAACACTATGTACACTAATGCCACGTAGACCTAACGGTTGGCAGAGACAAGGCAATTTTGTCTTTCACTTGAGTGGTTAGGTTTTGTGGAGAGGGTCAGCATAGCGAGATGTATCACACCAGGATCCCATCTGAGGTGGATCTAATGCAAACTACTGACCCTGCTCTGGATTGCACCAGAGGATACTCTTAAAAGTGAAGGGACAAAGGTCGTCTGACAACTTTTTCAGGTCTCTCGACTGAGTTGGAAGATAGCTAGAGTTCCCATGGAAGGTATTGTGTGCATAATTAAGTCTTAAGATTCAGACAGAAGCCATCCAATTGTTGAGACCGGTATTGAGCTGGCAGATTCTACAGACATCCCCACCGAAGTGACCCACCTCCAATTAAGGGAAACTGTGCTCAAAGGAAGACCATAAAATGACTTTCAGATGAACTCTTTTCTTTCTCCCATTTTAGTTAGAACATGTTCTAACTAAAAAGAAAGAAAGGAAAAATTGTTCGATCAAGAACGGATCAAACGGTCAACCCTTGTTTACATCACTACTAATATTTGGTAACACTAGCATTATGCGAATCAGTTATTTATCGTCGGGAGTTTGACAAATTTATAGTACAAATATTTTCTGTATTTTGGTTTAATAAAGCATTAAGATAGATACCTAATTATTATTTTTTACCAACTTATTTATTTACCTATGTATTATATATTTTATTGTACAATTTATTATTAGTTTGCTTAATTGGGCCAGAATGGATTAGTCCCAGTGTGTCCCAGTTAAGTGGAATCCACTGTATTTGGAATTATATACAATACCAAGTGACTATGTCAGACTGTGATTTGTAGCAATGAATATTATTTGCTATAAATTATCAGATATTAATCATAAAGTATCTACAATCAAAAATAGAATGCAATATTATAGTAGCAGTCATAGAATAGCATCACTCATAAAATCCTATAAAACGGTGTTAATTTTTTTAAATTAAAGTGTCATTTTGCTGCAGACCTGCAAGCAGCCATAAAAATTGCATCATTCATGACATTATAAACATGAAAATCTTTTCATACGTTAAAAATCTATTTCAGCAATGTTTTTGGTGATTGTCACCCATTGATATAAAAATGTATGAAAAAGGGATGTGCTTTTATAAGGAAAATGGAAAGTTTTTGACAGTTAATAATTCTGTAATTCTTGCGTTGAATTCTGAGGTTTATCCTCTTGTGAACTGGTACAGACAGCATTGTCATTAATGAACAATTGTGCATATTTTGCAAAGGAGATATGATACATGGCAACATGGGGAAAAAAACCTGGATCAGGATTTGTAAATTTATGAATACACTATACCAGAATAGCATGCTGAAGTGTCCCAGTCAGCAAACTGCCAGTTCACTGAAAGTAAAGTGGGAAGTGCAAAAAGATGTAAGAGTGAATGCGGGTACTGTGTTATATTGTCTGTGCAACGTATGTTTAAAGCTTGCTATCCATGTAAGAAGCTGTTTCTGATGAATAAAATAAACAGACAGTAGCTTTTCTGGGCTAGACAGCATGCAGACTGAAGTATTGATATGTAGGGTTTTGTTATGTTTTTAGATGAATCCAAATTTAACCTGCATGGATCTGATGGAAAGCATATGTCAGAAGTAGAAAAGACAAAGCTTATTACAGGGATTGCTTCATGCAGATGGTAAATGTTTCCAGTGAATCAAATAGTGTGGGAATGCAAATTTAGTAAAGACACTGGTAGACTGTTTTATAAATGAGTCTGTGTATGCAATGCTAGACTACCATCTTACCTGCCAAGCTAATTCCAACAACCAGGTAACAATTTTGAGACAAAATCCTGCATCTTTCAGGATGAATTTCCATGTCACTACCAGTTTCATGAATAAAGTATAATACATTCTTTATCTACAGTTTGTTAGCTTAGTTTCGCTTAAGCTGACACACATTTTTTAGATTAAAAAAAATTCTTACAGGAGAGGACTAGATTGTATGACTAAGCTGGCCAGGTATCAGAGCTAATCTCAATTTTTCAGCTGGCATAGTATGGGCACAAAAATTGCAGAGAAGAAGTCTGATAATAAACAGCAACTGCAAGAGCGTAATAGTAGAGTTTTGTATCATGAACTTGGTATCGAATACTTTGAGAAATTTGTTCTCTGCTGGAATGCTACAAAGCTGCTATTAAGGCTGTATGAAGTATTAGGATCAAAACCAATGAGAAATAACTGTTTATGTTAAGTTTTCTAAGTATACCTACACTGTAAATTTTTTTTCTTTCCATAACAATGAAAAGGCAAGATCTTGCAACAGTGCTCATTAACCTTATTTGTTAATGTGAAATAACACAAGTTCAATGCAGCATTGTGTGTAACATATTGCATAATTTTGTTTTATTTTTCTGATGTTTTCTTTCCAGTATTACATAACATTATCATTATGAATTGCACAGCTTAAATATGCTACTTTGCACATCTAATCAACTCTTCTTAGTATATATCATAGATGTAATTTCCATAGCCAGTATTGTATATGTATGATAAAACAACAAGGAAATATTATTTTGTCTGACATAAAATGTATCTATAGAATTTTAATTATAATGAAACAATTTTTTGTTTTTATTTCAACTTTCAACAAATTAAAATGCTTGAAATAAGTTTATTTAGGATAGGGCAAATATTATCTTTAATATTTGTATTTAAATTTATACTGAAGTGATAAATGATAACAGAAATGAATTATTTTGTAATGCTTGCTATCATTTTAAATGTTCTTTCATGAATTAGTGTAAGAAAAGTAGTGTATTTAGTTGAGGTTTTGCCTTGGATAATCAGGGCTCTACTGTTTCATATAAACTTTTAATAAAAACAACATTTTTTATTTGTTCGTCATGTCAATATCAATTTTAATTGTCCTTAAAAATATAATGATGATAGAAAAATTGTTGTAAAATTACTTTATAAAATTGATATAAAATATTAATAATATATATAGTTATAAAGATGATAATGAAAATGCATGTTAATTAATTTTATTATAGCTTTTTGTTTATAATTAAACTGGAAAACAGTTTTTAAATGTTATTGTAAGTTAAAATTGATTTTAAGTCTCAATATGTGTTAATTTTAAGTGAAATTGTTAATATGTAATATTTGAATGATATAGAGCCATTGATTAATATTCTTTTATGTTATTTTATTATTTAAACTTGTGATTGAATAGATACATAGCTATCTTCATAATTATAAGAAATATTTTTTAAAGATAATCTTGTATTTGTTTGTTAATAACTCAAAAATTATATATATTATGTATTTTAAATGGAATGATATCAATTTCTTATCAACTTCAAACTAGATGAATTTAATTAAAAAATAAGGTGTTGGGAATGATGATTGTCAAAACAAAATTAATTAATAGTGAAAAAAGTTTTAATTTATGACAGAACAGCATAGAATTATTTACATTAATCAATATTAATATAAAAACTCATTGAGTGATTGTGGAAAGTTCATTGTCTCAGGCATGGTGAAGTTTTGACTAATTGCATGAGTCTGGAAAAACATTTTCCATCAAATGTCACAATTTTTTTATTTGTCATTTATGTGAAAATTATCTTTATTGACCCTTTCTTATAAATGAGACCAAAATAACCTAGCCTCTGAACGACAAATGTATAAGCTGCTAGTGGTATATAGTATGTTCTTTCATTATGTCTGAAGCAAACTTCTTGACAATCATCATTCCCCATATCTTAATTTAATATTCTAAGCTTTGAAAACTTGTAAGAATAGAATGTTTATAAAAGAGATTTAAATAAATACCTCAGAAGATGGATATTTCAGAAAGCTTGAAAGTACTTGGGTTATTTTTGATATATGTAATTTTTGTATATATTTCACTGAATCAGAATTTGTTATTCAATTATGTTTTTATGTTGTTAAACAAAAATCAAAAACATAACCTATAAAAAAATAAAGTTAAACATCAAAATATGTCAGTCATTGCTTTATTAAGAGCATATAACAAGAAAGGTTCTCTCCAAATGAGTGATTTAAAACAGTGCATTTTCAAGAAAAGAGATCAAAAGAAAAATTATTTGTAAATGAAGATATTTATTCATCAAACATAATAATCAATGAATGTTCATTTTCATTTTATTTTTGTCATTATCTCTTATGTATCCTGATAACACTTGAAATAAAATCTTTTAACACTTAAGCTATTAGAAGCTTAAGTGTTAAAATATTTTATTTCAAGTGTTATTTAGACCAGGGGTTCCCTTTTTTGTTTATTGATTTTGTTCTCCCTTCTTAAAATTAATTTAATTTGCTAATCCTTTCTATATTGATAGAAAATGAAACTAAATTATAAATTTTATTCTAAATAATTTAATAAAATAATTATTAAATTATTTGTAATAAAAAATCAGGTAAGAATTATTGTTAATTTTTTATTATTATTAAATATAATTAAAATTCAAAATTGTATGGATTGCTTTACTGAAATTTAAAGAGATGTCAATTATTATTTATATTGATAAAATTTAAAGAGCTGTCAAATATTTATTATACAGAAATATCTTCCTTATTGTGACTTTGTTTAGTGTGGTTTATATGTGCCCAAGAATTCAATGTGTAATAATTTACTGTAATGTGATCATTGCCATCCTAACACAAACCACACACACACACACATAAGTATTTATAACTATACTTTTAAAAAATTTTAACAAAAAACAATGTAAATTACTTAAATAATAAGAAATGCATTATTTTAATAAAATGTTCACATCTTTTTAGAAAAGTGCTGAAAAATTTATATTATTACCAATTTAATTTGAGAAGAATTTGCTAACAGTAGCTGGTGATACTCAGAACATATCTTTAACATACAAAGAAAATTAGAAAACATAATTTGGTGCTTCTGCGAGCTTTATGCAGAAGAGAAGGGGAGTTGTATCTAAACAATATTGGACAATTTAAAATAAAAATATATAAAAAATATATTGCATAATAAAGTAATAAAAATTAGGTTTAATAGCATCGTTTCATTTTATCTTTTTGTAGGTTTTACTGACCCATTATTAAGTCAGTCCTATTTATTTTTAAATATCCTGCTTCAAATGAATTGTCATATATTTTATATATGTTATGTATGTATATGATTAAACATTATATTGTGTAGATGAATTTGTATGCTGTCATAATTTATGAATTTATACTAATTTTATGTTGTATATTTTACTATTATTGTTATAAAATTTCTACTGTTAATTATGATATACATTAAAAAAATATAATAAATTATTTATGGAAACTCATTAAAATAATGCTAATTTTTTAATAATACTGAATTGAAATGTTTTTAGTATAATCTTAGAAAAAAAGAGAACAATGTGTTCACTTTGAATGAAACTTAAAGTATTGGTATATTGTTTGTTTATACAATAAATGTTTAAAAATTATAGTTATAAAATGTAAACAAAATAAATGCTAAATGAAATTCACTAAACTATTGTGATAAGATGCTTGTTTTTATTGTATAAACATTAGTTTTATAGATATTGTTTCATTATTTGATATTTAGAAATAAAAATAGGTTTGAGATCTTAAATGTTATGACAAATGATATTTTTTTTAACATGTAAAGCTATCAGTTCTCATTTTACTTAAACTGTGCATCAGTTTAAGTAAAATGAGAAGGTTCATTGATGAGTATATTTTAAAATTTGTTAATAGTAAGAAACTTAAGAAAAATCATAAATTAATGGAATTGTTTCAAAACTATTTATTTGTTTTTGATAATATTTATATTTGTGAAATGTAAAAGTTTTTTCTTGTAAACTTTTCAATAATTACATAGCATTAATTTTTACCTTATTTAAATTTGAAAAAATGTTTGATTATAATTATTTTCTGTCATTTTACTTTCTCAGCTATTAAAGTTAACAGAGGGGAAAGTGTTGTATTTGGTCAAATTTTGACCCTCCAGATTTTTGTATATATCAATGTTTTAAGGTCCCTTGATTTCAAAAGCATCAAAAAACAGGAACAAAATTCTGTTTGTTTGTTTGTTTGTTTGTGTGTGTGTGTGTGTGTGTGTTTGCCTGCATTTTGCTTTATATCTCAGGACCCTGTGGATCAAAAATTTTTAAGTTTGGCAAGAATACTTCCATACGTGAAGCATTGATGCTTTTACATTCTGGAGATTATAAGGTGGAGGTAGGGGATAATATATTGAGTGGAGTTGGACTTGATGAAAATTTTACTTATTATTTGCATTACAAGACTTACCCCTATCTCCGAAAATAAGATTTTAGACTTTTATAATAATTAATTTTATGAAAAAGCTATTTTTAAATAAAATCTCATGAACTGATGGCACCGTATGCAATTTTAACTTTGATCCTTACTCTTAAGCTCTGTTTATTTTGTCTCCTATGAAATATTCAAAGTGTTCATGAATGACATAATTAGTGTAGAAATCTGTCACATTCAAACAGAACAGTGTCTACTTGCATATGTGTAATGAGATTAAATTAATTTTAATTATTGAATAAAAGAAGCCTTAACATACAAATAAAATTGATTGAAAATGTGTCATCATAAATTTTATATAATATAATAAACTGACTAATAAAAGTAGTAATTAATGTAATTCCCATCACGAAAACTCATGTTTTTGGTTATTTGATATAAAAGTAATGTCGATTTATTAATTTATTAATAATTTTGTTTATGAAATATAATATGACTTTATGCATTAAATGAATCAACAAAAATTATTTGATAATATTCTTTCAAAATACAATACATGTATTGCTATTTCTGGTGCTTGTATTTTCTTTACCTTAGTTGACCAATGAAAATACTGTTATGTCTCCACTGACTTTTTATTTTTAGTTCATGTAGAAAAGTGCATACTGAAACACTACACTGATTAAACAAACAGTTAAATGTACTGAATCTATGATATCAAATTGTACACTTCAGATGAAATGAAGGTCTTTAACATTTCCCCCATATAATAATCTATTTTTTATTTAAATATTTTTTTTAAAAGAAATTTCTCATAATTCAACAAAATTACTTTTTTTTAAGCTTTTATTATTATTTACAGTTTATAAATATACTGTACTAACCTTATAATGCTTTGCAGTTATTTTTGGAATGCAACACACACATTTTTGGTCCACTCTAGGACCTTCAGGTGGAGTTCTAGAAAAAATTTTTTCTGATGTGATAAGAGTTCGATTTAACCTCCAATGTGTTCTAATTTCAAATGAACAAATCGAAGGCTAAATCAAACTCTGATCACACCAGAAAAATTTTTTGTAGAACTCCACCTGAAGAAGGTCTTAGGGTGGACCAAAAATGTTTGTGTTACATTCCAAAAATAACTGCAAAGAATTATAAGATTAGTGTGGTATATTTATATTAATGTTTTGTTTATTGGATGGATTTTATTTAAAGTTCATATTGTAGTATAATTGAAAGTTATAAAAACTTTGTTCCTGTTCCCCTTAACCTCCTGTTTGAGTTATGGGTAAGTCATTCAAGAGTCCTTGTCAGTTTTTTTTAAAGATAATACTCAAACAAGATTTTAATTTGTGTTAATTGATTTGATTATACAGTTGTTAGCATTTAAAATATGGAAGTTATTAATGATATGCAACTGCTAGAGTTCACTTCTGCAATTAAAAAGACAAAGCATCTTATTCTTAGAATATTTTTAAAAGTATTAGTAATTTCATGTAAAAAATTTTTGAGTGATGAAAAATTTGAAAAACTTAATTATATATATATAGTTATACAAAATTTATGGAAATTTATTGGAAAGACTGATTTATACAAGATTATTTTGAAATATCAAGACTATCCCTTTGAACAACATTATAATTTGTCAACTAGAAGACTACTAGAAAGGTAAAAATATTTTATTTTTAAGATATATGGTTCTAGAATTTAAGTTGTAAAATGATTTTGATACAATTAATGAAAACATTAAAATTCTGGTTACCATATTTTATGGCATATAAAATGCAATTTTTGTACAAAAGAAAGGCTCAAAAATTGTCCTGCATCTGTATATGTTGTGATTTTCCATATATAGGCTAATAAATTCCCCAAACAGTTTTCAGTAAGGTATAGCCAATCTCTACCTAACCCAACTCTTGAATAAAATTATTGTTTAATTCAGGGGTCACCAAACTATTCACAGCAGGCCACGTAACTGAGAGAATGACAAGTGCGGGCCACATAACCATTTTGTTCAGTACAGTACACTAAATACACAAAAAATAAAGACAACTAACATATTTATTTACCAATACACAAACATGATTGCTGCAGCAACTCATAATTGCTTTTGTTAGAAACTTCATTGCAAGTATGTACACAGATATTGCTCTGATATGCAAAGTTGCAAAATGTTGCCAAATTTTTTATTTCACTGATTTTCCTAAAAATTACATTACTATCAGATGCAAAAATCAGATTGGACTACTACTGGCATTCTTACTTACACTTACTATGTAGAAAAAATTAAAATAAGGTTTATCTACAATCTATGATATATCCATATAAATAATTATATTATAACTCATTTGTGGCACAGTGTGTTGGAGGGCCAGATGAGCTGACCTTGCGAGCCAAAGTTTGGTGACCTTGGTTTAATTAAACATATTACCACATTAATTTTTTTTTTAATTTTTTGCCATATCTAAGCATCTTTGCATGTATTTATATAGAATATTTTAGTGGTAAATTTTAGTTGTAAATGAGTTATTTTAAACTCCTCCTTTTTACTTTAAACTTTCTTTTTAATCAGAATATAGTAAAAAAAATTTTGGGCTTAAGTATCTAAATAATTTTTTTAAAATATTCTATGCAAAAATGGGGAGTGACTTATTTGCTGATGCATCTTATTTGCCAAAAAATATGATAATTTAAATACTATATGAAAACCTTTATCTCTAAAAAATTATTTGAATAGATCATTAGAATAGTTTAAAGATAATCAAATCTAATAGATGTTTTTTCATTACTTTTCATATAGAATGATTGTTGAACTTCATATATTGATTAGATCAAATCCTCTGCTAATAATTATATCATTATTGACTGTATTTCATAACAAGAGCAAGATTTTGCAATCTTGCTCTTATTATGAAATACAGTTAAAATTCCACCGTAAAATGATAAAATCATAGTAGGTATATATGAAGTAATATTAATTTAGATGTATTGTTATTGGATTGATAGAAACATATTCATTTTTTGGTGTAGCATTGTGTTGTTGGTGCTATAAATACACTAATGAGTTTATTCTTATTATTAGTTACATATTAATGATATGTATATCCAATAATGATATGTATTAAGTAAACTCATTAGTGTATACATACTCATAATATTTAACACTCATAATTTTAAAATCAAATAGTGCATAAATTATAATTTCAAAAGCTATAAAGGAACAAATTTATTACATATTGTTGGAACTTATTTTCATCGGTACAATTGTCTAAATGAATAAAAATTATAAAGGTAAAAAATGATTTAATAATTTATGAATACTTAGACATAATTATAGAAAATTTTTAAAAAATTAAGAAAAATTAATGAAGTATAAACAAAAATATCGTTGAAATGTCAGACATTGTTAATTATACTATAAATATTTTTTTTTTACAAATTTAGTTAATTAATTTTGAACCAAAATAAGATTTAAATTGATTTTTTCTTTTCAGGTTCAGATCTTGTAGGCCTTTCAAATTAAACTGTTTGTTCTTTAACTGTTTGCCAATTTTTAATTTCTTTGTATCCATACATTTGTTGTTAGTAATTTATATTTAGCCAAATCATTTCTAAGTTCATAATTATTTTTCTTTTACATGTTTCTGTAGATGTAATGCTGAAAACAAGATTTCCTGAAAAAATTTGAATCAGTAACTTGATTTCAGGGTTTAAGATGGAAATTTTTTCTTATATCTATTTGTCTAATTTAAATAAAATGGAATGTTTGTCACTACTATAAAGCCACTACTTCTGACCTAAATGAGTATGACTAAACAAAGTTGCAGTAAAGTATAGTAAGTCATTAGCTTTGAGTTTAATATATGCAAAATAAATTAGGTCATTTTAATGATTATTACAGAAATGAAATATTCTTTTAATTTATCATCATATTCTGAGATAGGTGTCTTATTGTGACCATGATCTTATCAAATCTCAGATTATCCTTCCTCCTGCCAGAGGATGCTTGAGAGGATTGTTGAGAGTATTCAGATGACTCCTGAATGATTTATACAAAATGATTTGAGCTTCTTGTCCACTATTATGAAAGTAACTGCAAAAGTTTGAGAGCATGCATGTTTGAAAATCTTAATGTATTTATATTTATCATATATTTGAGGAAATCTTATATATAGTCAGTGACGAAATGGTAAACTCGCTTGATTTTTTTCAAGTTTTTGTTTTTTATAGTCATTTCATTTACATAACAAGTATTACACATAATTATTATCACAAAATATACAAGTCTAAAATTTTCAGACTTTTGATGTAAAGTTATTATTTTTCTTAAAAATAAAAAATAGTATGTGACAAAAATAATTATAAATCCAAATAAAAAATTAGAGTTTAATATTTTGTGTAAGAACCTTTTGCACAAATTAATTCAAACATGCAATTTGCCATTGAATCAAGTAATTTTTTAAATATAATCCTGAGGCATTTCTTACCAAGCATCGATAATTACCATCTGTAGTTCTTGTATTGTTGTAGATTACCTTCCATTGTACACTTTATGAGGGAGTAATCCCCACAGATTCCCTTTAGGATTTAAATCAGGAGATAATGCAGGAGTCTGAAAACATTTAACTTCTCTTTTTATGGAACACTTAAACATGACTTTTGCTGTGTGTATTGCAGCATTCTCATGTTGAAACTGCCATTTAGGGCCTATCATTTATTATTCAAACTGTGGAAAATTCTTCTTTAATAGTTGAATATATCCTTGAGCATTTTACTGTCCATTGATAATTTTTAGATCACACTTTTTTTTCACTTCTGCTTTCCATATTCATCATTGATCCACTTCCCATTTCTAGATAAAATTTTTTCTTCTTACCTTACATTGTGAAAATAATAATCAAAGCCATCTGGCTGATCTAGGTTAAATTTATTTTCCACCACTGAATATATTTTGCTACTGAGTGACCCATGACATGTTGTATGTCAAATTCCAAATGTGTATCTTTGTTCTTTGGCAAAAGTCTTGGTTTTCATTTGATTTTCTTTCTACTGAAGTTGGAATTGGATCTCAATAGTCTTTGGACATTTCTAACATTGATTTCCACACCTGCTTCAGTAGCTGTTTGTGTAGTAGACTCTTGGAAGTTAAATGCACATCAAAAAATACAAGACTACATGCACTTCTATCATTAAATGCACGTGGTCTTGTATTTTTCTTTAGACCATAATTTATAGAATCTATAAATTATGAATTACTCAAGGGTTTTGTATGAGTAATCTATAATGAGTAAGGAGTAATCTATGAATTACTCAAGGATTTTGATGAATTAACATGCAGTTTGTCTATTTGATTTACCTTCAGATTTAAAAGTTATCATCTCTCCTTTTTGAATTCTGACAAATATTTTCCTCAGGCCTTATTCACTGTCCAAAAACTTGCTTTGTAATTTGCAGATAGTTGTCAATAATGTCTTTAGTAATGTTGGGACAATATATTGCATGAATTCTAGAGATATGGAAATGAGCTTATTTTTTTGTCATATGCTATTTTTTATTTTTGTTAAGAAAAATAAATATATTTACCTTAGAGATTGAACATTTTACATTCCTGTATATTTTGTGCTAATATGCTAATAATGATGCATAAAACTTGTCATGTAAATGATTATAAAACAAAAACTTGAAAAAGATCAAGTGAGCTTATCATTGTTAGATATACTGACTGTATATCTAATGAGAAGTCTTATAATTAATCAAATTTCCAAGGACTAATCTATGATATACTTTAACTTTAATTTCTCTACTAAATGAAAAAAACTATTTAATAAGTTTGAAGCAAACTGATTGTTTATATCATGTTTTCAACAGCTTTTGTTTACTTTAAAAATCTATTTAATTGCTTTTAATTTTTTGAAATACAGTAAAACCTTGTTATTTCAAAACTTAAGGGACCAAAAAAAAGATTTTAAATTACCCAAACTTTTTCAAATCAAAGTTTTTTTTTAATTCTTGAATAATAATATGACATTATCTTATATAATTTCACCATTCGTTTACAAATCCTGTTAATATTACAAGTTATTACTTAAAAATTTAATCTATTTTGAAAAATCAGTCAGCACATTAATGAACTTAAATGAAAACAATGAAAATGTAACCAAATTACATTCAAAGCAAGACCTGAAAATAGCATATGAAAGAAGCTTAAATGCTTCAATAAGAATTACTGTAAATTTTGTCTTGAGTTCAAGATTATGAAAATTATGTGATTGATGAAAACAAGCTCTATTAATGGCTAAAGCTATAAGTATACATTCTATCATAAATACATGTGTATTTAATGGACTTTGGAATTATTGAAACAATAGAGTTTTGTGAAAAATTTCAGAATAATTAAATACCAAACATATTTCTTCCATAAAAATAAAAATAAAAATTCTCTTTATTGGCAATGTGTACAATGTCTAAATGACCTTGAATGGACATCCAATAAATCAATGTGTAATTGGTAAGACTGAAACCGAAATTGTTACTTGGTCATGGAAACTTTCTTATAAACATGTAATAAGATGTAAGCTTTTGAATTAAATGATAGTTTTGCAAGTCACCGGACCAGATAATGACTTCGAATTTTATCATACTTGTACAGTAGTGCCTCAGGATACGAACGCTCCAGCATAGAAATTTTCAGGATATGACATGAAATTTGAACATAATTTTGCTCTACGGTACGAACAAAAACTCACCATATGATGTTACATTAGTTTGCAACACATTTTTATTCATTTCTGTTCATTGGTCTCACAAGTGGACCTTATGTTCTCGGAAATTCAGTTCGGGGTGAGACTTTGCAGGCTAGTAGTATACCTCAAGGGTGTCCACCCAGAAAAATTGTAAAGCGCACTAGCCAGAAGATTCTGAAAAAAATGGCTCTAAAGTTTTAAGCGCAGCTCATATATTGGTCGATTTTACACTATAGCAGCACAGCGAAATGGCTGAGTTTGTAGTGAAATCGCTTGCCATGTCAGCGATCTAGATTCAATTCTACCTTTGGCTAACTTTCTTGTTTTCAATTGTTTTAAAAATCATAACAACTTTTAAATAAAGTTAATGACCTAAAAATATTATCAATTAAATCATAAATTATTTTATTTTATTTATGAAAAGACTGTTACAGCTAATTAAAATGTGAATTAAAGATAATAATTTATTTTATAGTAGAGCATCGATTATCCGACTCAATTGGGGACTGGGGTTGGTCGGATAACTGAAAAAACGGATAACCGAAAAATATGAAAAAATACATTATTAGTATAGTATATTAGTATATCTCATGTAATTAGTATATTAGTATATTGCTATTAACCTACTTCACGTTGAATTTTCATTGATGTTAAGCCTAACAAAATTTTTTTAAAATAATAATCGTCGCTATTGTATCGTTAAAAATTAGAAAATTAAGCCTCGTTTAAATACTGGCTCCCTTTCATGGTCGAGTCATGTTGCCAGCTAAAACACGTAAAAATACTATTAAACTAGCCAAGACATAGCCAAATATTGTAGCGCTACATAACTAGCGGACATTTGAATTTGCCGACTAGAATGGTCGGTTAACTGATGTGACGGTTAATCGGGGGTTGGATAATCAATGCTCTACTGTATTTTTATTTTTGTTTAACCTTGTGACATCTATTTTTATAGACAGGTAAAAAATCTAATAAAGCGTATACAAAATTGCACTTATCTGATTGAAAATAATAGAAAAATAAATTCCCGTGAAGACTGTATAAAAATACAATCAATAGTGTATCGTCAACTGTCATCGCCAATTTTTAACGAAATGATCCGGTAAGCCTGGTATGCATCCAGGCTTTCTGATGAAAAAGAAATTTTCATGAATGTAAACGAATTATGTTTTCCAACAGATCTTTTTAAAAAAGGTTGTTCATGTAAACAATTGTCCTTTATAAATTGTGCAAGATGTCAAAATAGTTTTGTTTTCAATGTTTTTAAGATAATTATCATTCTGGTGCTTGTATGTAAAATAAAAAATTGACAAATAAAGATGATATTGTAAAAATTTTTATATAAATAAAACCCTACCTGAAAATTTGTTATAGTGGTAATTAAAATTTTAATTTACCTCCATTAAAAAAGCATTTGAAATTATTCAACTTTTTAAAAATAAAATATTATCTTTAATTCACATTTTAATTAGCTGTAACAGTCATTTCATAAATAAAATGAAATTATGTATGATTTAATTAATAATATTTTAGGTCATTAACTTTATTTAAAAGTTGTTATAATTTTTAAAGCAATTAAAAATAAAAAAGAAGTTAGCACAAGGTAGGATTGAACCTAGATCGCCCATGTGGCAAGCGAGTTTGCTACAGAATCAGCCATTTCACTGTGCTGCCATAGTGTGAAATCGACCAATATTTCTGTATTTCTGAAAATGTATTTCTACTTATCCAAACTAAAATATATGCAAAATCCTATTCTCTTGTCTGGGGACCAGACTTGATTTTGAGTTATGCGATACTTCAAATTATATGATATTGAAGTAAGGAGGTTTTACTATAATAGTTTGGATGTTTGCAATTCCAGATTTCATATTTTTCACATATGCTTATTGAACATATGTTTATATGCTAGGTTTATAGCAGATAGGATGTTGATCACACAATTGTGGTATATTAAAATATACACATCATTTAAGAACTTGTGTTCAACTTTCAGTATTAATGACTGAATACACCTTGGATAAAAGCTGCGATTCAAAGAAATACGTTTTGGTGTTATACCATTCCTGTGACATTGTAGGAGGAACTCCAATTGAATATGTTCATTGTGCTAACATTCCTTAACTTTCAAGAGTTTGAAAAATCACTTTCTTGCAGTATATAAATGATCAGATCACCATGCCAGAATATTATTCATTAAAACAAGAAATAACAACTGTCTGTCAGCGTTAAACAATTTTTATCATACCACAAGCACTTTTGACATTTTATCAATGTCATCTTTAGGTGAAGAAGGTAGTTTTGGAACATTATGATATTGGAGCATTAAGTTCTATTTTTATAAAATTTGGAACTGTAAATGTATGTTCTTAAATAGACTCATATACATCATTACATATATTGTATACATCAAATAATGTTTTAACCAAAACGATTACCTCAGGTATTCAGCTATAAAAATTTAATTTTGCTGATTCTCCATGATGCAGTTGTGCGCACATGGACATGTCTCACTAGATGGAAATGTTATTAAGGCAATATTTCTTTTCCGATAGATTCATATCAAAGGGACTCGTCCTAATTAAACCATGGAGCTTATCGTATAAAATAAAATACGTAATTAATTAAAATAACGTTAGTTCAAACTTTCAAATTTATTTAATTCCGTTGATATAGAATGGACTTGCTCTCACTTTAACACTCCATTCCACTTCATTTAAATTATTAATCTTAAGTGACAGTTTTGCACAACAGATGTTGGCTGCTTAGGCTT
Source organism: Centruroides sculpturatus (assembly GCF_000671375.1). NCBI lineage: Eukaryota > Metazoa > Arthropoda > Arachnida > Scorpiones > Buthidae > Centruroides > Centruroides sculpturatus. Next base: position 919,408 of record NW_019384363.1, on the reverse strand, counting down.
TGACTAAATTTGGCTTTAAATGATGAATGTTCTACTTGATTTAGATAAGGTTAGACAAAAGTAATAAAATGTGTGTTTACATTTAAAACATAATGATGATATTTCTGTAATATTATTTGATTAAAAACAAACAAAAATACAATAATTCTGGAAAGAAGCTTGTCAGTTCCTCTGGTGATGATTTATGGTATTTTTATTTGATAAGGACACTTTCATTATAAGAATTGAGCAGAAGCTAAGTAAGTTTAATATTGCTGAGACAAATATTGATTATGATGAAATATTGTTTTGTAGAGTTTTTGATAATGATACTAAAAACTTCAATATATTAATATTTCACTATCACCAAAATATCAGTGACAACACTATTTTGTACTAGTTGGACTGATGCTTGGCTGATGGACAGATCACAACTTATTCAAAAAAACTGCAAAAATTTTCTTCCATCTCTACTCTGCTGAATTTAATAAATGATTGTAAATTGACAGATTATATGAAGGAATTTGTCTCAGAATCAGTTTACATTTTCAGGTCATTTCCTGATCTAGATTTGTATTTGGCAAGCAACAGTTTAAACCCTGAGATGTAACATTGAATTTTTTTTTAATGTTGAAAATTATTTATTCTTGTCAACAATAATGCACTTTATTTGATAAATTTTTGAAAAGACCACAGATATTTCTGCCATTGAAAAAATTACTACGACTAAGAATACTTGATGAATATTTCTACAAAATGACAGTGTTGTATGTATAGTATGACTGTCTTGATCATTACATATATAAAGTGATGTTATATAATCTCAGGAAAGAGAGATCTTCAAGTTCGCCAGCTTTACCTGTTTTCTTAGAATGTAATTTTTTTTGCTAGTATTATAGATGATGACCAAACTCCAAAGTGTTTTTTGATCCAAAGCAGTCATTTTTTTCACTTGAGAGGAAAGTTCTTTTACAAAAAAAAAAAGAGAAAACTCTATCCCTTGAGTGTTTTATCTTTTTTTGTCTTCCAGTACTTTGTTCCAAAGAATCATCATCAGTCATTGGGAAATGAAAAGGGGAAAAATGCTACCTCAGTTCTTATATACTAGAGGAAGATTCCTTTCAAATGAAGAAACTCTCTAGAAGAAACTGACTCCTTTGGATTGAAAAATGCTTTGGAGTTTAAAAGGACACCTTCTGTGCATCAGCAAAGAGATACGAAAAAGAGACCTTGTTTTTCCCTCAATTCAATAACATCAGCACTTGAACATTATTGTCTTCTACACATTTATAAGGAGTCTCCAATTAATCTTTAGTTTTATCATTTATCAAACCCAATTGCATAATGCTAAACTTTTGTCAAAATGAAAAATATGTTGTATCATTTGATGAACTAAATTGGTATGATTGTTAATTTCAAAAATATCTATTAGGTTTAATGTCTGAGCTATTTTGATGATTTAATTTAGTTGTGCTATTTATTATAATTTAAGTTTAAAGTTATTATTTATAATACTTTAGTATATATTATTTTTATTAAGATATTTAATTTTTAAGTTCACTGTAAAATGTAACTTGAGTTGTTTATTGGAATGATTATAACCCATATAGTTTCAAAAGTTATGACTGATTATTACGTAGTTAAAAATTATTTTATTTTGGAAATTTTGGCTAATAAGTATTTACATTAAAAATTATTTTTTATATTAAGTACTATTCACATTGATTTTCTGTTAAATAACTTCTATGAAATCAAAGTTATAATTTTTGATTAGTTATGCAAGAGGATGTTAAAGGATCATTTGCTATTTTATAGTTATATTTTTTAAAACAGCGACTTTTTATTTTAATACTGAATATTTTTTAAATTTATATGTTTTATTCAAATATAGTCATAAAATAAAGCATTGGCTGATAATATTATAAATCATAATTATTTTTTAAATGATAAAACTAGTTTTAATTATGCTTTTGATGTCGTTTAATATGGTACTTCACAATTTAAAAACATTTAAATACAAACTTGTTAAATTAATATCAAGTTATTCAAATTATTTTCATGTTTCATATAGCATATAAATTCTGCTTTTGCTTTTTTCTATTCTTTATAAATTTTGACATTGCTGTGTTCATTTTATCAAATATACTGTATCAGTACATACTGCTATACTTGAAAGGAATAAATTTTTCTTTGGGCTTTTAGGAAATATATATTTACTGGATTCTATACATACATATATATTAGTCCTGGAATCATATTATGATTCAAGAAGTAATAAAATATAGTGTTAATATTATTATACATATTTCAATTAATAGTACAGTTGTCCCTCTATAGTCCAACGTTTTTTAATCCGACATGCTCAGTAGTCCGACGCACCTCCCGTCAAGGTACCCGTCTCCCCATCCAATTCTTACTCGATGACACACATTTCGTGTGTTTTATGTGAGCAGTTCTGTTCGAACAGTTGGAGTAGAGAATATTGTAAGTTACTGCTAGCAAAACAATGCGAAATATGTAATTATTTTCGGTAATCCGGATACTTTTGGTAATCTGACACACCTTTGGTCCCATACCTGTCGGATTATCAAGGGACAACTGTATATTGTTAAATACATTAACAATATAACTATTATATTGTTAATGTATTTAATGTACTATACAGCACTTCATAGAAGACTATGTAGCTATATATATATATTATACAGTATATGCATTTTAAATAAAATTTAACATATATACAATATAGTAAAAGTCAAATTTAAAAGCCAATTCAAAATCTAAACTGTCTAACTATTTTTGAGCTAGTAATTTTATTATTTAATCAAAAATAATTTACATGTGACCATAAATAATCCTGCAATTTAGATTCATGATTGGATATAAAATACAATAGTCAATCATTGCTTTTCAGTTTTAAAAAAATAAAGGAATATGAATGTTTATTTTAATAGTGAATGAAGTGTAAGTGTCTCTTCAACTCCTTTAATTAATGAAGCTACATCAGAACATTGAGGACTGTGATATTAACTAAAAAATAAAAAATATCACTGTACCTTTGCAGAGTGATAAAGATATTAAAAAATGATATAAGGAAAAATAGTAAATAAGCCTTATCTGATCTCAATAATTTAGCAATACCATTATGACATATTGACACCACAAAATTATAAATGTATACACATAATATTCTTTCTGTGTTTAGTGATATTGATTAGGATAAGCATAATTCTCAAAGCATGTCTATCTGACCATCTCTTATTATTATTATTATTTCATTATTATTGCTAATAAATTATTTATGTTATGAATAATCGATTGTTTTGTGTAAAAATTTTACTCTTGATTTATATACAGTCAAACATTTAACAGCCACTTCTCAACAATGATTATGTTGAAACAGCAGTCATTTTTTAGGAACATTTAATTTTGATCAAAAATGTGTAAAAAATAATCTTCTAACAATAGTCCTGACCACTAAAATCCTATTTTTAATATTTCAACAGTGCCATTGTCCTCAAGTGATATGTTGAAAGTAATAATAATGCACTATACAAAATTAGTCATTATTGATAAGATGGTTAAACCAAAATCAAAATGGGATTTCAAACTAGAATGCCTGTAAGTTTGGAATCCCATTTTGATTTTGGTTTACCCTGATGCAGACCTCTAGTGAGGCCGAAAACATTTGTTCCCGAATTTAAACGTTGCTGGAGATAAAGGTACATTGAGTGTGTTCATTATCATTAACACCAGTAATCAGATTAGAAGATATTGTTGTGTGTAAAACAATAAGGAACAGTGTCTTCTGCTAGTGGTAATACCATATTTACTCGTATATATGATGATGTGTGACTTAAAGATCAAAATAAAGAAAATTAGATTTATTAATACAATTCTAATTTTATTTTGTTTAATCACAAGTAAAATGTCAAATGAATGTAAATGCACACATTGTCCCGCAACAATTACTGGCATTTTAAACTTCAAGGAAAAATCTTGTAAAATTCACAACATAATTTGTTCACATAAAGCTGGACAATTGGGAATTTTTTACCAATTCTTAATAGTGGAATTTACTCTCTGTTGATTACACTTATGAATTTCTCTAAATTCTGATTTCCAAATAATCATCTGTTTTCACGTGGGAATGGATTAAAACTTATATTGGGTTCCTGTGTGATTTTGGAATTTTAATCTGGAATTCAGTTCAAAAGCTCTTCTTTTCCTATTGCTATTCATCTTTACTCCTGACAATATACAAGAATGATTCAAACGACCCAGATAAAATACTTATGTTTTTAAATACAAGAGGGTAAGCATCTGGTAAAAAATGTGAATAATAACATGTTCACTGTTCACAAAAATTATTTACAAAAATGCAAAGAATCTTTCACTTGCATGTATAGGATGACCTAGAAATTTGAAACTTTGATAAATGAATAAAAACCTCATCTTATATGCGAGTAAATACGGTAATTAAAAATTTTCAAAACCAAAGCCTGGCTATATTTTAGGTATTTTAAAGAATTTTTTTTAATTATCATGGCCCACAGAGCCACTTTTTAAAAAGCGTATTGTAATGTAGGTTGTAGCCAGAGCCCAGACTGGCTATTTGACATGTCTTACAAATACCAGAGAAGCTGGTTAACATGATCCTGGAGTTATACAAGAATGACTAATTTTAGAAACCCATTAGAAGTGCTTTTTAAGGCTGGTATACATGGTAAGGAAATCCTTTGAGGATTAACCGTGATTTTTTTTTTCTATCTATCCATTTTTAAATAAAAATAATTCTTTATACGCTGGGAGATATTTTAATAAGTTTTGTAAATTACTATGTTCGATCCAGCCAGTTATATTTGATTTTTTTTTGTCTGTTAAGCACATCCTTTGAGGATTTCCTTACCGTGTATACCAGCCTTTATACAGTGGCGTAGCTAGAGGGGGCGACCCACACTGGGTGTCACTTGTTTAGGGGTGACACCCAACTGGGAAAAAAATAAAAACTTAAACAAACCATCACAATGCTTTCAACAATAAATCACTTAGGCTTTAATTTTACGGAATCTCTTCCAAATCTTATGGTCGCACTAAAGTTATTTCTGACAATTTGCATATCAGTTGCTTCATGTGAGAGGAGTTTCAGCAAACTAAAATTAATTAAAAATTACTTGCGGGCAACAATGGCCCAAATGAGACTTAACAATCTTGGCATATTAACAATAGAACACGAGTCAACACAAAATATAAATTTTGAAGATGTGATTTCCAAGTTTGCAGCTGTTAAAGCTAGAAAGAAGAGCTTTTAAGTGTTTGTATATAATATGTATATGAGAGGATGTTAATTCTACTCTCGTTCTTCTTTTGCCATACTCAAGTTTCACTTTCATACATCAATGTGAAAGAATGTTTAATAAAACTGTACGATTATTATTATAATATTGTAACTTGATAATTAATGACTCTTATTTGTATTAATTAAATAAAATCATATTTTAAGTTTATCGGATTTTTATTAATTTTAACAGTTTTCATTCTTGGGGTGACACCATGCTATCTGCACTGGGTGCTACCCATGCTAACTACGCCACTGTTTTTGTATACAAATTTTAAGCATAATATTAACAGAAGACAATAACAATTATTGTATTCAAATTAACCTAATTATCTAGTATTTTTTTTTATGTAATTGAAGAAGTTTTTTTTAATAGAAGACCAGCTTTTAATACAGTGCCAGGACTGAGTTTTGTTTCCAGTATGTCTCTGATCATAGCCTATAATGAAAAAGTTTTTTGATTTTCTATAATGTTAAAAGAAATAAAGTTTTTCAATTTGTAGGACTTTTGTACAATTTTCACATCATCTCCAACAATGGCCTCTTGTTTTTTTTTTCTTTCTTTCTGCCAGTGGCCAATGTTTAGAGGTTTGAATGTATTTACAATCAGATGATGTGTGATTACATTACATTAAAGTTTTTTATATTATGGATGAATATATTTATACACAAGTGAATCAAATATTGGCCATTATTTTTATTTAGTTAGAATTTTATGATAGAGCTGCTATCAGATATGTAAAGAAAAGCTTTTAAAAGAAATATTTTAAATATAATATCTAGATGATTTATAATTCAAAGAAATAATTTTCTTTGTTTGAGACATTTTGTTTGATTTGTATGTAGACTTTTTACAGTACAAATGTACAGTATTTGATTGCCTTATTATGTGTGTAACAAAAACATAGCAAAATTAATTAAAAACATTATTTTTCAATTCTGAATTAGTCATTATACAATGCATTGCTTTATTTGGGGAGTTACTTTTAAATAAATTATATCCTATAAAGGAAGGTTTAATGTACTGTACCTTGGTATATTATGGACAATAAAAACCATGCATACCTCTGAAGCATACCTCTGAAGGTTCTTTGTTTATAGGAATGTATATTTAGGTAGTGTTTTTATTCAGTTAGGTATATTTGGATATGTATCTTTCATTAAAACTATGCTATATGATGACAAATTTCATTACATATATAGTTTGATTGTCTCTTGATTTTATAATGTTTCTTTGTAGCATGACTGAACAATCAAATTTTTTGTAACTTAAATTAATTAATTAATTAAGAACTAATGTTTCTGGGTTAAACATATTCTCAACTGTTGCTTGTTATATTATGATTTACTAGGGATCTTTTTTCAATGTTCACTAGAACTTGTGTTTGGAGACTAGAGGTTTATATGGAATTTTTTAGGAAAATCAGTGAAAGAATGGATATTATACAATCTCACACAATGTTTTAGGTCATTGTGTTATTGAAATACAAATTTATCTTTAAGATACAATTTCTCTGTACTGGGATGCAATTTTCTCTTCTGAGTTGTCTGAATAAACATTGCTCCATAATCTCAAAATGAAGGTTTTTCATTCCATCCTCAGGCCATCAAACAACTTCCATACTCTGCTCTGAGTCTTGAGTCTTTTATCATCAAATGTTTTTCTAGTATTTCTTCTCATGAGCTTTTGTGTTTTGGATTGAGACACTTCAATTGGTTCATAAATAAAGAGTTTTAAATTTGCTAAAAGATAACACAAACAAATGTTAAAATAACTTTAAATAAAGTTAAATAAGATCAACTACACAAGAGTATGAAATTTGGAAATTAAACTAAAACTATTTTTTTTATTTACATATGTGGGTTTAGCAAAAATTAACTATCCAATTTTTTTATTTATTGACATTAGTGTAATACAAGTAAATGGTGTGGCACTTTCAAAATTGGAAATTCAGTTGAAAAACAACTTAATTGCCATTTTTTCAGAGTCATTTATTCAAGTATAGGGAAAAATTATAAAATTTATACCAGTGTTCCATGTCCATGAGGATAGTAGTCGTCATGATTAGTATAGTCAGACTTCAGATTGCATCTCATCATCTGACAGGTAATGCTTCCCCTAGAAATGCTTCTTGAGTTGTGGGAAAAAGTGGAAGTCTGAAGGAACTATGTCTGGACTGTAGGGAAGATGGGCCAAAACCTTTCATTTCTACTTCTAAAGCAATGCAATTATGTCTTTGGCAGTGTGAGGGCATATATTATTGTGAAGAAACTCAACACCATGAAAAAGAAGACTTGCTTTGTGTGACAAATAGTCTTTTTCAAATGAGCAAGTGTTTCCTGATAAACATTGGAATTCACTTTGGTAAGAATTTTTATGTGCAGGCATTTATAGATGTTCCAAAATACAATCACCAAAACTTTTCCAGCATGTGATAGTGGCTTGAATTTTCTATTGATGGATGCTGAAAAACAGTAATAGTTACTGTAATTTTGGGGATAACTTGTGGGTTATCTGTGATTTGAAAGTGGGTGTGAATTATGTGATGAGGTTGAGTTACATGCCAATTTTAAATTTCAATTACAACTTAAGTTAATTCACACTATATTACAACCGATCAATGGCAAGCAATTGCTCTACCAGACTGACAATTATCTATTCATACATTTGTGATAAGCGATAACAAGTGTTTAGTTCAATTCCTTACTATTTTTATAATCCTAACCTATTTCATTTAATAAATGTTTGCAATTAGGATATACATTAATCTTCAATTTAGCACAAAATATAAAATTCCAAAAATAATGAAATTTTTTATACAATATTTATTCATAATTAAAAGAATTTTAAGAAATGACTTTGATGTTGATAAAATAAACTCCAGAAAAATAAAAAATTTTATTATTATTATTATTATTACTATTACTGGAAAAAGAAAATTAGTTATAAAATAAAAATTATAAATCATAAATCATATTTATTTATCGTTACACTTAATTTACATGGTAAACATCTGCAGTTGTGATGGCCAATGAGTATAGGGATGAATTTTTCATTAGTCACTAGCATAACCAGGTCTAGTGATTTAAACTAATGAAAAGTGGGGAAAAATTTTAAAACTTGGATTCTTTTTTACTGATTTGTGTAATGAAAAAACTTTTATAGCAATTTCCTTGCTTGGTGAATTGTTTGCTTTGTATCTGCTTGGTAATTGCTGGGAAACATGATATACTGTATATTACATACATAGATAGTTCAGCAGCATTATAAATACTGAAGCATTATGCGATGCCTTTTAAGTATAGTTATAATTCTGTTACTGTAATGGACTTTTGTCATTAGTGTTAGCAAAGTATGAGACCACTTTGAAAAAGCATTTTAGTGCAATTTCCATATTTCATTTCTCCAAATCACTGAGCATAGAAAGATTTGAAACTTTTTCTGTGAACAATGAATTAATAAGTTTTATTTATCACCAAATTTAGAGGTATACTTATCAAATTTTGTAGTTAGATTTCCCTATGAATGCTGTCCTTGCACAGAGACCAGATATACACCAGTGACTTTTTAGAAGTTTCTTTTATAAGGCACTATGATCTCAAAAGGTTTATCTCTGAAAATGCTAGTAGTCACATTCCTGTTAAGGCTAATAAGGGAGAGGCCATTATGTGGTCATCATAGATTTCAGCAATATTGTGGATAAGCCTTGATATGAACATTTATTGAGCAAAGTGCATTTCTCAAACATTTTCAAGAAAATCAAAATTAAAAAATTTTGACACTTATGTGACAGTGTCAAAATTGTTGAAGACACATGGTTCAGTGGGAGCTTGCCTCACTCATATTCATGAGTTTGCTGGTTTGCATTTTGAAGAGTGAGTTTTTTAAAAATAGTTTGTTTTTAAAACTCAAATAATTGCCTCATTATTTGATTGTTTTTGTGTTATAACTTGAATTTATTTTTACTGTCTGCTTATTTAATTAGCTATGAAAAGAGAATATACTTATGATACAAACAATAAGAAATCAGAGAAATGACACTGAAAGATAATTGTTTACTGTCACACAAAACAGTTCAATGTGATATTGGGAGATAGTTCTAATAACTTTTTGAATTCATTTAATTGTTCAAAATGTCAAATTATTCTTAATATCGTTACATTTCTAAATGTAAAATATTTTAAATTTATTTTTAAACAGATTGAAAAGTTGTTCCCACCCTCATGATCATTTGCAAAACTTTAGTGTATTCATGAATTGTCTTTATAGTATTTCAGTTATGGTATGGTACCTGTAATAAATACTTTTGTTATCTCCAATTTACATTTTTTGACATAACTAAGCAAAGTTCAGTAACTACTATTCTACGAAACTGAAGTCTACATTTTAGCAATAATGCCTTTGCCAAATTGTACATTGGAAAGTTTATACCATAATTATATAAATACAGTATATTCAGCAATTACATACATCCATATAATAACAATAATAATAATCTCATGTAATAATATACAAGATGGCAATGCAGGTAGTTAGTGAGGTCTTTGAGGAAATGTAGGGAGATGTTGAGAACATAGTGTACCAGACAGCTACAGAACCCATAAATGAGAAACTGGACATGATGTTGCAGAAAATTTGCATGACACTGAAGAAGATAATGATGAACAGGAAATATTAAAGCTGCCAATGACAACTTCCAAGCATAAAAAACATACAGCATTATTGATAGCTTGTGCAAAGAGTTGCAAGAATCAGATCTTATTACTGAGTGCAATCTTGAGTTTAATTGCACTTTGGAAGCAGTCTTGCTCCTGTATGCTGAAGTCTTGAAAGGTATGAATAAAAAAAGCCTGTCATGCAACATTAATTCAGTTTATCCAAACTGTTTTAAGTCCAACACAATTATCTTAAAGTATAAGATTAATCTTTTTAATATAATTAAACATAGGAATAAAATAAACATTAGTAGTTATAATTTGCTTTTGGTATTCCTGAAATAGCAATGTGCTTTAGCTCAACTACATGGCTTGACTCACAAGAATCTAACTTGATCTTTTCAAATACCTTCCTGTTTGGTATTTGTAAGATTTCCAAGGAATCTAACCCTTGTGAGTATTGTATTAAAGAAAAAGTTTGGTGTTTTATCAAAAAATGCAGCATGGCTTTGAAATTGCATACAATTCTATCATGCATCTGTAAATTTCTTTAACTGCATCATTCTATCTCACATGAACATTTCAACTAATAAATTTAGCAAGATTATGAAATTAAGCCCAAATTTTATGTACCGAATTTAAAATATTCTAATGTAATTTTAAATAAAATGTTTCATCAGTAAGCGATTCCATCTCAAAACAAAACTATAAACAACACTTTCAAGAAATTTCTAATTAAAAAGAGACAGCAAAAATTTGCATTTAATTTATAATAAAAATATTATTAAGAAATTGGAAATTTTGTAGTTTTCCATAGCAGCAGCATAATTTAAAAGGGCTTTTGTATGATGATAAAATGTGTTGAATATAAAGAGAATCTTGATATTTTGAGAAACTACGGTTATTCTAAAGTCTGAATTTGACTAATATTTTTCACAAATAGTTGGTCAGATTGCTAAAGAATTTTCCTGGCAATGTCTAAGAATAATACGAAAATTGCATATTGTGTGATCAAAACATCTATTTCTTTTGTTTATATAAAATTTATATAAAGCGATAGAAATAGATTAAATAAATTAACAAAATAAAATGGTTGAATAATTACTCTTATCTCAAACAATTGCACTTAAAAATTAAATGTTTAACTGGAGTTGGAGCTAGAGCCAGAAAATTCACGTGAAATGGAACTGAGCTGAGCTGAATTTTTTGATGGTAAGATCAAGTTCTGTGCTTCAAAGCCCTGGTTAAGAATGCATTATGTCTGCCCAGTTAACCTTTGTCTAGAGGTTTTGCTAAAAACTTGACTGCTTGAATTATGACTAGACAAATTAATGGACACGAACTGGCCTTTAGGATTGAAAGAAGATGCAGTTAATAGAAAATTCCAGGTGATGTGTAACATAAAATGTATAAGACAAATGTTGCAAACTTTTTTAGAGAAAATGTAGATTAGATTGCCCATGGTGTTGTGATATTTTGAAGTATACAAAAGAAGCTAAAATTGTTGGTTTTGTGTAAAAAATTCTCATTATTCTTTTATGGATATGTGAATTTTGAATGGCTATTTTCCATCAACTCAGATTTTCTAACAGAAAATGTGAGGAAAGAGTTATTAGTGGCAAATGTATTGGTATATGAGATAGTATATTGATTTCCCCATAAGATCTTTACACAAAACAATAAGGAAACATAAGTATGATATTGATATCAACAAACTCAAGACTGTCCTATCCATGTATGTCACAAAGCCAGGGATCATAGCTAACCTAGAGGAGACCAAAATGGAGAGAGAGAATTTTGAGATGGACCAAATCAGAACTTTAGAAAAACTAAAGATTTTTAAGACTTCTATGAAAGGAAAATGCATTCATTTTAAAGACTGCCAAACTATATCATTTGCATGGAGAGCTGCCTTTAATAGGCCATAGAGAAGACACAATTAAGACTTGGTTACATTATTCTCTCTCACGTTATTAATATTTAAAAATATTTCTCCAAAAGGCATTATACAATATTCTTCATAGTTTAAACATTAAATTTATATTTTAGAACACCAATGCATTCTATAAACCAAACATTAATTTGTAAAACACAGTGTGTAAAATCTAAATCAAACCTATCAAGAAGACTGAAAACATTTGTTTTTTAATTAACCATTGCTAGTATTTATTATGTATGGTTTTTTTATTTTGATTGTATTACCTGTTCCAGTTTATATAACTTTTCAAGACATCATTTAAGGCTTTGTTTTTGTCAATCAAAGAAATATAAAAAATGAAAAAAAAAATTGGATTGAAGTAATGGGATGTGGCATCATAACATGAGTGATCTGCCATAAGGGATGCCTCCCAGGAGGATTTTTTATGGGAAAGTAGTCTGTATTTAGATGTTAGACACATGAAGAAAACCTAGAAAACTCTAATACCCATTGGTATGTGGTGCAAACCTGTGATCAACTACCAGCACTCAGTGATTTTATCCGCTTAACCACTGGTGAAACAAAAACAAAAAAAAAGAGGAGGAAAAGAGAAGATGGTCAGATAAATGACGTTTCTCTGAACTGTTAAAAATAATAATACATTTTTATTATTGTAAATGTTTTGAATTTTGGTTGTTGAGAAGCTGTAGTCAAATACCATCATCATGCAATTGCAAATTCTATGTCTATAATTGAAACAAATTATTGCACTTTCTTTCTTAACTCCTGAAGTTCATAGGAAATGAATCTAGTAAGCACATTAAAGATGCCAAATTTTGCTTAGTGGCTGAATTTTGAAGCAAAATTGAAACTGCATACTTACAGTATTCATACCAAATTTGGTTGAGATTTGCCCAATAGTTTTTTCTACAGAGCACTCTGAACACCTACTCATGAATTATCATTATCCTATGAATTAAGTAAAACATTTCATAAAATATGGATATATATTATATTGATACTTAGTAATGTTCTTATTTTTGGCTTTGAGTAGAAACAATATATTTAATTAATAGGAAAATGAACAAAACACTAAAGTGATCATTAGAATATCTTCAGTTTATTTGTATCATATGGATATGTTATCATAATTATTGCAAATTTTTTTTGTTATTTATTATCTCTCAAAATATTTTGAAACTCCTTGAAAGATGTATATATTCTATAAAGTTTGGGTAAGTGGATAATAATAAAAGTTCACTTAAGCCAATATTACAGAAGTGGTTAAGTGAGCATTTTGTATCATCTGATTATAGGTTCTGGTGTGTGCCCAGGTACCATTTTATATAAAGTATGGGTATTAATAATCAAAGATTGTCTACTGCAAAAACATATTAAGCAGGAGATTTTATTATTATATTTTGAATTGGTTCTGTCTATATTATTTCTGTGGAAATTAGTTGAATAATTGACATAATTAAATTTTTTGGCATTTGTAACAGAAATTGTCTTACCAACTCTTGATTATTTACACACACACACACACACACACACACACACACACACCATATTTTTGTAGATTGTCCAGCATGCCACATATAACTGGGGGAGACCAACATGCTGGAAACTCCAGAGTTACTGACATGCTTCTTAAACTGCAACTAAAAAATAAAATTAATCAGATCTAACAAAACTGAAGAAAACAGCCTTTTCAGTGCAATAAAATAATAACATTGTAATTTGAGTGACTTAAAATTAGGAAGTGTATTTTTGTTTACAAGACAATAAAACAATTAGCGACTTATTGACAAAAATACTAGTGGTAGCTAGTCAGTGTTGGCTGCACTGACAATCTCCCTGACCTTAAAAAACAAACATCTTCCTCTAAAATTTCACATAAAGCAGATGTTAATCTGTATAAGTTTAGATAATTTACAGTGAGTTTCTGAAATTTGATATGTTTGTTTTTGTGTTTTTGGATCATTAAAGTAAACATAAGATAAGCACTTTCAGCATTTCTCAAGTATTTTACATCATTAGAAAGAAGGCAAAATACAGAAATTAAACATAATCATAGTTTTGATTTAATGCTGACAGCATCACAGTTTTAGATAAAAACTTGTTCATTTTTATATGATATAGCTTGTTTGTTTTTTCATGCATCCTCTAGAGAGGGATGAATAACTTCATTTAAACCAGCATGAATGTGTTTATGGAAATATTTGATTGTGGTTGCCCCTGGATAGACTGACATGCTGGACAATCTGCAAAAATATGGTATACATAAATAATCAAGAGTTGAGTGTTTCTGTTACAACAAAAGTTGAAAAAAAAATTATATATGTAATAATTATTTTCTGTACAAAATACAAGTATTAAATCAAAATGGAAACTTACCACTCAAATATCATTAAAAAAATTGCAAATTTGAATTTTTTTTATACTACTAAAGCTTTAATTTCCCTTCTTCAGTATCAGTCAGTTGTATTGTGGAACAGATTACAATCATTTTAGTTGTTATATTATTAACTATCTTACTAATTTCTCTACACTCTGTACTTTTGATGTCATAAAAACATTCTTCAACATTTGTCATGAATAATAGGGATTTAAAAAGAAAATTAATTGAAAAGCTTAAAACAATTTAAACAAAAATTTAATAATTAATTTTGTAAAGAAATATACATATAATCATGTCATTAACTCATTTTTTAAAAATTTATTTCGCTGAAATACTAGTGACTTTTGGGACATTCTACATTTAACTGATAGTGTAATAATTAAATATCTTTCAATCATTTCTCTTAATGACAACATGGCTTATTTACTTTGAATTTTTTTAGATTCAAGTTCACTTTCATGAAATTTTAGTTACATGATGTTGATGGCTAATATTTGTACTTACCAATTATATAAAGATTTCATCAATTTTCTCTGAATTTTTGGAAATAAAAATTATTAAGTATAAGTTTAAAATATTTAAATGTGCTAACAGAATAAATATTTACATTTAATACTTGTTAAAAAATATTAAAATATGCAATACAGATTAAGATTTACTCAATTTTGCTTATTAAACTGATACATGACTAACAGAATATTAATAATAATATAATGTAAAGGTGAAAACAATTTAAAGTATGTATAAAAATAATTTTAAACTATTCCAGAATTTTTCTTCAGATATTCAGGATATGAATATGCTGACAAAATGAATATAATGAACAGTTTGCAAAATTTGCAAGAAATAGTAAGTAGTAAAGGTAAAATCCATTAATTATTTCTTCAAAATGAAAATAATTTGAGTATTAAAATATAGTTAATGAAAAATTTGTTCTTATTTTGTAATATATATCATATTAAATGACATTAAAGTTATAATTGCAATTCACCTTGTCATTTAAAAACAACTAGTATCTGGGATTTAAATATTTAATTAAATTACAAAAATTATTCAAGAATCACCAGGTTGTAATTAAATTGGTTAATGAAAAATTTTAGATAGTAAGTGGAATTTTTCTCCTTTTGACTAAAGAATGAAGAAATACTCTAAGTCAAAAAGAAATAAATAGTTTTAAATGAATTTCATTATCTGCTGCAATTGTATGAGAATCCCAATTTGGTTTTTTGATACAAATAATTATGTTTTTTACATTTAAAATATTTTAATAAACAATGCTATTTGTATCAAATAGCCTAATCTTTATGAAAGTCTGTTCTGTCTTTCCACACACGATCGTATTTGGTAAATAGTCTCTTAATATCAGGAGCCATAATCATTTTTGTTGTTTATTTTTTTCATATATTTATAATTTTTTTTAACTATGGCAACTGTATTATTATTATGTTAGCAAATCTTTCTCTCAACTTTTCTAAATTTCTTGATGCATTGAATTATACAAGTGAAAATGTAGAGAATTGCAATGTAGAATAATTCTATAATTTGCTCTCATTCTTATCATTTCTAGATTGATTATGTTTTGATAATGACAAATGATTTTTTGTTTCAGTTAAATCATAATACAGTAACAATAATAACAAGTAAAATAGCAAAATCATATTTGGGACAAGACTATGTTTCAGAGACACACTACTAAGCGATGCATTTTCGATGAAATTGACCTATCCAGTTTCGAAATTTCTCTCCGTTGCATGTTGGCCCAGGCTGAATTTTTGTTGATGTGGAACAAAAATTTCCCATTTTTGAAAAAATAATCGTGGCTATCGTATCGTCCAAAATTATTATTTTATTTTGCACAAACAATATACAATTTAACTCGATTATAATGTCATCAGATGTAACGACAACCCTAATATAACATCAAATTTTAATCAGTTCCACAATTTTACTATACTAGATAATGTTTAAAAACCTACTTGTAGTGACATAAAACCCTGTATTAATGTCATATTTAAAGCACACTCAAATTTACAAAAAATTAGATTACAAATTTTATTTAATTAACAAAGAAAATACTAATACTACATGTTCAGTCCTAGAGTCAGTCTACTTCCTAGAATAACTGTGGGTGGTACTCTCACCACTTGACTTGACTTTGGTTTGCCTGTTTGTAGAGAGAGTTGCCATTTTGTATTTTATTTTGACTCAGTTCTCGGGCCCCTGAGTACCTATGAGTCTGGCTTTTTTTATGCGTGCATGATTTGGGCACCAAATACTCTATGCCATATATCAAGTCCTGACAAGTACTCCATACCTCTAAGCTGGTAACACAGCAGGCAGTACAATTTTATAAACAAGACATAGTCTTGTCAATAAATGTGTCTAATGTAGGAATTTTTTAAACATAGTTGTCTGCACTAGCATACCATTAAGATAAAGTAATTACTTTATCTTGTTGGTATGCTAGTGCAATAAGTACTTGCACCAATATCAATTGAGTATTGTATTTATTATTATTATTATTGTAATTATGCAAAGAGGGGAGTCTATTTATGGACACTGTTAATGACAGAAATTTCCTTTGGGGGAAAATGTTTTGAATGACTTAAAATTTCTGTGGCAGTTTTGTTTGTGAGGTTTGTAAGTTTGGCATGTGAAGTGTGTTTTTTCATTATATTAGCTTGTTTTATTATGATAGTCTTTAAGTGAATATTATAACATATTGGAATATTTTATCAGTTTTTCACTGTTTAAATTATTCTGCTATCAAGAAAATCACCCTTAATTTTGCAGCATTTGTTTTCTGTGAACAAGTATATGGATTGAAAGTACAGCTATCCCTTATATAACTATTAGGTTTGAAAAAGTGCTGTTATGTGAATTAGTGCTATATGAAGCAAAGGACAAGCTAGTAGAAAACATAGGATTAGGTTTCATATGTTAACAAAAGTGTACCATTTTTTTTTTATAACTAAGAAAAATATATATGTTTTAAAACAATCAATAATTAACTAACAATCACACTCAAAGTATTGCACATTAATAATAATTTTTTCTTCACTGCTAAATATCATTAAATGAGGGCATTTTCTTTTTGGCAAAATAATGTTATCTTCTAAGTTTTCCTGTTGATCAGAAGTATCAGCAACAACATAATTTTTTTCTACTTTTTCATAAACTCTGATATTTTCATTTGCTTGCATTTGCCTAAGACATATTCAGAAATTTTATTATATGGAGTCATTTGTTTCTAAAGTACTCTCTTAAATTTTATGCTTCTTTCAGTGGAAAGATCTGTATTTAGGAAATAGAGTTCCAATTGTTCAGCCAAGTTAATCCTTTCCTGTATGCTTTTTTAGGGTAAGATTTTGATCTTCAGGATTTTTGTGTGTTATCATCCTCTGAATTAATTTGGTTGATCTTAGATATAATTTTCACCAATGTCATCATCTTCCAACATTTCTTCAATATCTTCAAAATTATTGTCTAAACCTTTCCCTCCTAGAGACTTAGGAAGTTCTAGTATTGCTTTGATCTTGTTTTCTGCTGTATTGAATGCATTGATGCTTTGAACTTATTCTGGCTGTAGATTTTTCCAACATGCATTTATGTTGATGGTTTTATTTCTTTGATAGTCAAAAATATAAGTTTAATACAGTCCAAAATTGTGAACAGTGATAGATTCATTGTCTATTCATATATTTCATTTACAACCCATTGCAAAAATGCTTGATGTAATGAGTTTTAATTGTGGCTATGATTCCCTGATCTACTAACTGAAATAAAGTTGTATTTGGTGGTAAGAATATTATTTTGATATTTGAATAATTTTAATTTTTTGAGTAGTATTGTGCATTATCCAATAATAGAATTTTGAAATCTAAATTTTTTTGCTTTAAGTATCAATAGTTTATACAAAATAGTTTAGAAACCATTTCCTAAATAAATCAGCAGTTATCCCAAGCTTTCTTATTTGTGGTCCACTAACACTCAGATTTTTCATTACTTGAGGATTGGAGGATTTATACAAGAAACATTCAAAAAGTGAGTTACACTTGAACAATGTAGGTCAAGAACACTTTATTGAGAACATCACTACCATACAATATGACACACATATATACCATAATATTTCACTATATAATCACCCAGTCGCTGTAAACATTTGTCAGATTGTTGCACTAATCATTCAATGCCCTGATGATAGAAAGTCACTAATTGGTCATGGAGCTAGCAAAGAACAACTGTCTGAATCTAGTCATTGTTGGCAAATCAGCATACACCCACATGTTGTTTCAGCTTTCCAAACACATGAAAATCACAAGGTGCCAGATCAGGACTGTAAACTGAATGCTGCCAGACCTCCCATCTAAAACTGCAAAGCATTGTCTGTATTGTGCATGCATTGTGAGGTATTGTATTATTGTACAAGAGGACAATGCCTTTGCTTAACTTTTCCCACCTCTTGTTTTTTGCAGCTTTGCACAAAGCCCTCAGTGCTTTACAGTATGACTCAGCATTATTGGTTGTGTCCTTCTGCATAAACTCTGTGTACACAACTCCTTTGCAATTGAAGAAGACAGAGTTATAACCTTATTTGCTGATGGTATACAGGATTTTACATAATTCATAAGTTAATACATTATATTTTAACAAATAATTCACGATTTTAGTCTTGTTAAATTTAGTTAACAATCTATTATTCTTAAATCTTTGATTAATTTACAATATATAATATTTATATTGAACCTGAACTGTTTGCAATGTTAATACATTTAAGTAAATTATTATTCTTTTTTAAGAAGTTGTTCATTAGTCACTCTTCTAAAAAAGTTGTTTATAACTATACATTTGAAATTTCATTAATTTATTTAGTTTTACTCGATAATCTTGCGTTTGATGTAATTGTGATATTTCAATAATTCTATAAGATTTATGAATTTCAGAGAATTTTTCAGTCCTTTAGAAAGTGAATTAAGGAAAATGCTTCAGTTACATTAGTAACACTGTTCTGTTGAGAAATTGATATATACATTATTTTCAAACAATGAAAATTTGTTTAATCTTAGTTGTATCAATAATCCTTTTATATTTATTCCTATATTTGTTATCATTATATAGTTAGAATAGATACAGATTCTGCAGGAATAGTTAGAATAACCAAATACCAAGTGTGATAAACTGATTGAGCTAGAGATTTTTGTTCATTAATTATTGATCGGAAAAATGCTGATTCCATCAATAAAGTAAATCCATATTTCCAATCATCTGAATTATCAAACAATATGTTTGAGATGCCAAAGGATTTTAAAATATTGTTAAATTTTAGTTGCCAGAGATATCATTTTTCATTTTTTCACTCTGTTTTAACATGATCTAATATAAATATTTTATATTTTCATCATTGTTATGTTTCAATCTGCAATTTTTGATATTTTCATAAACTTGTTTAACACATTAATAGCCATCTAAATACACTTCAGATTTGTTATGTTTATCTTTGATCATACACTGGCATTTACATTCTGAAAAATGAATTTTTAGCTTCAGATAAATCAACATGATTTTACGAGATTAAATAGTATATTTTTATAAACAGGTTGCTTTGCATTAAGGAAAATATTTGGATTTTTTGTTTTAACATCCATCATATAATGGTTATTGTAATAAAAAAATTGAAATTGGGTGTAGTTGCTGTAGAAATGAACATTCTACCAATGTTTCAAGTTATCACTTTTAGTATAGTAATTGTGTCCATTTAATCATCTGTTTTTTTATTTTTTCTTGAAATTGCAATTTTTTTTGTTTCTACATTCATGGAATAGAGGTAATTTCAATCAGGAAAAATTTCATTTACTTGTGTATTTTGATGATTGAATTTCATTTTGAGGTAGGATAACTGTGCTTATGAAAATTACATTTACATTAACTGCTTTCTTATTAGTTGAATTTTTATTGTTTTCCTAGCATCCAATAACATTTTATGGTTAAATTAATGTACTGTGATTTGAACTCTCCCTCTGAAATCCATATTCACAACCAAAGAACAATAGTTAGTTAGAAGTTAACAAATAAGCATTCATGTACTAAAAGTTAATTGCATGGTAATCAGTTAACTTCTAATTCTAACTCCTGTTCATTGGTTATGAATGCAGCTGTAAAAGCTTTTATGTAATTTTTCACATCTTTTTCCTAGTGTTTGTGCTTTTGTTGGTTTTCTCCTAAAGCTGAATTTTAGTTGGTAGCTGGTCAACTAATTTTATTTTGAGGCAAATGTATTTTTTTAAAACTTTTTTTGATATGTGGACACCAAGAAGACCTTTTATTGAAGTGCATTGTGGGTTTGGACAGGCACACAATGGGGCAACCGGATATATCCAGGACAGACACCTTTCAAAAAATTCCTGGGATTTTTTCAACACATCCTGATTTCTTTCCAGGTTCTCCAGAACAGTAGGATGACACTAACTGCTTGTGCTTGTCAAGTCAAATTAATTTGAGGATTCAAGCCCAGCGTCTGAAAATTCTTTACGTATTTTGTGCATACAGTATGCTATTTAGTAATTCTTATGTTTTGAATACCTAGTTTTGCTGATAAAATAGATATAAAGTCTGTTACATGAATGTTTATTCAACAAAAAGTAATCATTAACCTTCCTCTTGAATGGTAGAATGGTTTCTGAAAAGTTTTCATTGCATTTCTCAAGCCATTTCCAAATGCATATCAAATAAACAACAAATATAAACAAACATTTTGTTCATATAATTGATTTGTTTAAAAATTCCAAAATTCAAATTGTTAGGTTTATTCAGTTAAAAAATCTTGGAACAGTTTTCCAAAAATCAATAGTTTGTTCTATTCTCTAGCAATTACTTCTTGAAAATAATAAAATTTTAGTAGTGTACAAGAATTTAATATTTTATAGGAAGTTTTATAATTTATAGTCCATTTTGAAAAGTTGTTCATATTAGTTAGATAATCAGCTAATCTACAGCATCTGTAAGTTTGATGCATTGAGCACATTAACAGTATGTAAGGTAGATTGATGTAGATGTTATTATTTGTAAATTAGTATGCTACATTTCCATAGCAGTAGAATGTAGAGCTATATCAAATGAATAGGAACTTTGAAGTCATATAAATTTATAAATAACTTTAAAGAAATTTAACTATACTTTAAATGTGTGAGTTGAATATATCACTTTTGGCAAGTTTCTCTTTTCGCCTCAAGATAAGAGAAGGAGAAGATAATGCACAATCTGCAATATCTGCTTTCTTAAAATGATTGTACATTGTATTAATCATAAATGTCTCAAAAACTGAGCTGTGTAAGACTGTATGTTTATTTAATTTTAATACAATATTGAATATACAGTAGAACCTCGATTATCCGGACCTCTATTATCCGGATTTTCGATTATCCGGATTGTTCAAAATAAACAAAAATTTTACGAATTTGCTGATTTGCACTTTGCGAATTATGGTACTGTTTATGTACGTGATGGAATGCATAACTTTTTTTGTTTCAACAACGTCTCACCCAGCACAGTGGTCGTAAACTCTTAAATATATTTTACGTAGTAATAAAAATATAACTTGACATACGTATTTATAAATAATTTATATTCAAATTACATCATTTCTATGACCAAGGGCGGCGTAAGGCATGGACGACGTGGGCCACCGCCTATGCCTCGCGGTCCGAAGGGCCTCGCGCCTCGAAGGTTTATGCATTACTTAAAAGCCGCGAACGCGACGAAAAAATTTTACTCGTCATAAAACGATAAATAGTTTGTCAAATTTTTATTCATAAAAATGCAGTTTCAACTGCTTTTTATTTTATAAAATCCGTCTTCTTGCGCCACCAGAGGGCCTTTTAAACAATAGGTAGTCTGTTAGCGTTGGTCAGTAGTAGTCCAAATTCAATACGAACGTTTGTTTCTTGAAAATTTGATCACGATTTAAATACAGTATTTACTTTTAATATTACCGATATGTCATCGAAAAGAAAACGTGTTGTATTATCATTAAAAGACAAATTAAAGTATTTGTTTCGATTATCCGGATTTTTCCTTATCCGGACTACCTTCATTCCCAATTAGTCTGGATAATCGGGGTTCTACTGTATTCATATTTTAAAAGTTTTACATAAATGCAACAATAACTGATCACTTTACTTGGCATTTGTATTTTTATATATGGCTCTCAAAATTCGGTTGTACCCAATTTTGAGATCTTTATATAGTAAAATCACAACACAACACAATGAGGTTTATATATGGCATTATGAGCAATGCACTATTGCAGTTTATAGGAATCTATTCTTCACATTACATGTAAAATTCATAAAACATTTAATCAAATTAAGGAAAATTGCAAAAACATAATTTTTATTGATTAAAATACATCAAATTAAACTTATAAAGTATAAATAGTAATTGAGAATATACATAAATGTACACTCAAAATAAAACTTTTAAATTCAGGCAGGACATTTAACTTTCAAACATGATAAGGAAGGAGCAACTGTCCTTTTCTGCTTAAGTGCAGTGGAGCAGTCTGTAAAGATAAACCTACCTATTGGGGACTAGGATTTTAAGACCATTATGCAGTATTTTTAACTTGAGATCTCTGGAGGAATATTGTTTATAGATCTGCCCTTAGCAAAAGGCAGATCTATAAACAATAAGGATTTTGGAAATATCTCTTATGCTTAGAGATCTTATGAAGTTCCTTGTCCTGGGAGATTCCACACAGTTTTCCTCTTGTAATTGTTTTATTTTATTATGTTTTAATTTTATTTAATTCTAATTTTTCTACTGTTGGTTTATTTTGATTTATAACAATTTATTTTGTTGTAGTTTTGTTATGGATGAATTTTAAAACAGCTTAGTTTTATATGAATATTTTGATAGTTTTAAATGCAACCAATCACAACATTTTATACTTTAAATGTATTTAATTTAAATTTTAAACTTAAATTCTGTTTTTATTCCTTCCATTTAAAACTTTGGTGTTTTTCTGTATAACCTGAAGAAGGCCAATAAATATGACTGATAACATTAACATTGAATAGTTAAATGACTAAAGACTTATTTTGAGTATATTAGTAAATAAATGTTTTGTATATCATAATTTCAACATACACAAAAAGTGTTTTCCTTAGAAAATAATAAAGATCATCTTTTAAAAACTTTCTGAAAGTAATAATTGAAATATTAATTACTAGCAGATGAGCCCGGCATTGCTCGGCAAAAAGTAATGATAATGAAGATTAAGAATATTAGATTATAGCCAATCTTACCCATTTTCACCGGGTGCAAGAATTAGATTCACCCTCTTTCGAGACTAATTAGAGAAATTTTAGATGGGTCTAAAAATATGTTTGATTTCTCACAAAAATGCAAAAACCACATGTAAAATAGTACATTAGAAGCCAAGTTTTTCACTTTAACCCTCTTCCTCTACTCACGGGGATTTTTAAAAATCTTTTCTTAGCATATATTCTCATGATGTACCCTAACTGTGTACCAAATTTCAACTTTCAACTCCTAACCATTTGGACTCTACACTTATTAACCTATCTCAATTATATTATAAGATTAGAGAAATGTGATTTTATTTAGGATACATGAAACTAGAACTGTTAATCCAAAATGCTCATATTTTCATATCAAATGTAATAAGTTGTTGTAGCAGGTGATAGTATACAAAAATATTTAAATAAAAGTGGATTAAAGTTATGTTATATACACACACAGAATCAAAAGTCTCTTGCACTTTTTCTTTCTAAAGGCACTAAAGATATATTAATTTTATGTAGTTACATAGGTTAAGTGCATGCATGGAGAATCAATGGAACAGTTTTTGTTTACTTTGAAAATTGTTTTCAGGGTCACTTATGTGATAACTTTTTAACAAGCAGAGGTAATGTAAAAGTTTCAATAACAAAATTAGAGCATCATTTAATTAAATCTAAAACTATTTTTTAGATTCTTAATTAGCATTGTATAAGGTGATGTTGATAGTATTTATCCTTTTAAATAAACATGAAATTCAGGAGGAATAAAAGTGATCTTGAAAGTGGTTTTCAAGGTAAACAAGTTTTCATTTGATTAATTGATTGTTTATAGTTTTTCACATATTATTTTAATCGTAGTCTATTGTGATTTATAATCTATTAATATTAATTTCATCTGCAAGTTAAATCAGTATAAGCCCAAGCATACTAATAAGATTAGTGAACACTTTGAATTTTAATAAGATTCCTTCAACATAACATAATTTTTAAGGTAAAAATGTTTAATATAAAATATGGTTGAGTTAAAAAATTTTTGATAATATGGAAATTAAAATTCACCAAGACTAAAAGTCACAAATTTACTATAAAAATAAAAAGGCTATTTGAATCAATGCATGAAGAGCTAGTGTTGTTCTTTAAGCTGGTAAGTTGTAACATTTATAGAAGCTCCAAAGAGTTGATATGCTGGTGTGAGGGGGGGTATGCTGATGCTGCAAATTTTACAGCAGTTGGAATTTTAGTGAATATCTTCTCCTTTTTGTTGGCAGGTGGTAAAAAATGAAAGATAAATGTGAAATTTTTAAGAAGAGCTTATTGAAAATTCTAAAAAATATTTAATATTTCCACGACACACATGAGGTACAGTAGAGCCTCGATTATCCGATCCCCTATCAACCAACCCCTCGGTTAACCGACCGTCCTAGTCGGCAAATTTCAAATGTCCGCTATTGATGTGGCGCTACAATATTTGCCTATGTCTTGGCTACTTTAATATTATTTTTATGTGTTTTAGCTGGCAACACTGGATCGACCATGAAAGGGAGCCAGTATTTAAACGAGGCTTAATTTTCTAATTTTTAACGATACAATAGCGACGATTATTATTTTAAAAAATTTTTGTTAGGCTTAACATCGATGAAAATTCAACGCAAAATAGGTTAATAGCGATATACTAATATACTAATTACATGGGATATAATAATATACTACACTAATAATGGATTTTTTCATACTTTTCG
>NW_019384363.1:858429-887090 GCF_000671375.1 Centruroides sculpturatus | reverse complement strand
ACTGTAAAGCAATTTCTCGAATTTTAGGGAAAGCAATAGCTTTTTGGCTCCAAAAATCTTTAAGATTAATTCTTGTCTCGAATGTATCCTTGCAGTTACTATCATGTTGCATTTCAATTAGCTCTTCTTATATTTCATCCGGTACCTCAGAAATGTTGACTATGAAAGGATTGCAAATCAGTTTCCAAATACCTTTGTCCTTGCAGCCAGAAAAATAGCGATTGAATTCATTTTTCAAGCTGTGCAAATGGAATGTAACGTAATGTTCTTTTGTATTTGTCCTTCAATCTCAACACACTGTCAATCAATAATTGGGTTCAATGTATCAAACGCAGAAAAATTCTCTCTTTCGACTTTGCAGATCCATAGGTCGATTTTAGCGATAAACGCACTGATTTTACCTTCAAATGCAAATTTATTGCTAGTGCCTTCCAATTTCATATTTTCTGACCGTGCACCATACCCTAGCCCAATCCGCTATCGGCTCTAACCTTGACGTACTGCACATTGTCATCAACTCGTCATAATTTATTTAATAATCTTGGGATAACTTCACGAACCACTTCGGGTGCTTTCAGGGATCACCAACCTGTGGTCCATGGACCACAGGTTAAGAACCACTGGTTTAGAAGATCCAAAAAAAAAAAAATTACTGAAGAACTGGTAACATAAAAACATACCGTATGTTTCTATATTCAACAGTTGACTTAACAGTGAATTTTCCATTGAGTCCCTCCATTGAACGATCTGACGTCGTGTTTTGCAGAAAAAAGAAACACTTTCGTTGATAGGTTGCTTTTCAAGATGGCTGACTTAAGTAATGAGAAGGTGGCGATTGTGTCTGTTTTGCTAAATAATTAAAGTAACTCGCTTAACCATTATTTGAATAAATCCTTTTATTCAAATGAACCCATATCTGTATCATTTTTTTTGTATACTGGGTCTTTCTTTAATAATTTTAATTAATTTCTTGAATATTTATATCATTAGGAAGACTTAGAGGGCCAAATATCAGTTGTAATCAATTTTGGACAAATGAAAAAATTTTAATATTTCAATATTGACCAAATTATTCAATATAATCATGCAATTACATGTTTTATCATATACAGATCATTCATTAATCTGTCTGCTATTACAGCATCCACAGCAGCAAATGGATAGTTTCTACAAGTGAAATTTACTTTTTCATGGAAGCCGCCATGTTAGTTTGTTGAGTACTCCATGGTCTTTCAGGTTGTTGAGACCGTTGAATTCAACGGTGAAACAATACTGACGTCACTAGTCTTAACAGAGAACTCAACGGTCCATTTAGAAATGTTCTCTCACTGTTGAGTCAACCGTCGAATATTGAAACATACGGCTAGTTAAAAAAAAATAGGTAAAATGAAAATGATCAAATTATAAAAATTATTTAAATTTGAAAAATTGTTAAATGGTAAACAAATTCTGCTTCTCTTAATTAAAATTCAGCCAACTGCCGTGAATAACTTTGTTTTATTTGAATTCGCAAATGTAAAATTTCCTAGTGTGTTTTTGAATGTCACGGCTTACCTTGAAATGAAATATACTCAAACATTTTTTTCATTTTAAATTACTAATATAAACATAGATGGGTCTTTAAATTGTTTTAAGATGTTAACAAAGCATTCTTGTTTTCATTGAAGTTAGATGATACAGTATAAGAAAAAAAGGTAGTCTAGCAATAATGTTTTTTTTTTTAATTAACAAAATTTTTAAAGTAAATATTTATACAGAATTTTTCTGAATAAACATAATTTAAATTTATTTATATTTTATGTTACAAAAATCAAAAACTATTTCTTTTCTGTTTCTTATTACCATCATTATATTGTCTCAATCATATAACTGTTTTTGTTCAAAGACAAAGTAGTTTTTATTTTCTCTTTAAAGTTAATCATTTATTTTTGTAACACTTTCATGCAAAGGAAATTTTTGGGCTCATTATTTTACTTTCATCCATGTGTTGTTTGTCCTTCCTTAATCTTGAGAATGGAGGTAGATAGATGAAACACAAGACCAGATATGGAAACCNACTTTCATCCATGTGTTGTTTGTCCTTCCTTAATCTTGAGAATGGAGGTAGATAGATGAAAGCCAAGACCAGATATGGAAAGTTTAGGTGAGGAGGCTCCGATTAACCATATACAGTGGGTGACCAGTTAACAAACAGTTTGGATAATGAACATTTTCACGAAAGATTTTTATCATCAGACAACGAACATATCACTGAACAAACATAAAAAGAAGCAAGGGAAAATAATGAATACCAATTGATTTTCCCTTGTCTTCAGGTAACAATTTGAAATCTTTCAGAGTGCGGGAGACGTCAGCATCGATGCTCAACCTGATACTGATTGGATAGTATTAATGTTTCTTCAAATTTTGAAACACTCCCTTGTAATTCCAGCTTTTTTTTTTACCTTTCTGACAAATAATTTTTTATAGTCTTTGTGAGAATGTCGGACGCGCACTTGTTAAGCTTTGCATCTGGGTTTATTTATGAAAGGTGAAAGTTTAACTGTCCCACTGGATATTCGTTAACATTTTAATACCAAATTTCAAATTTCATCCAGGCCTTGCCCGGATGAAATTTGAAAATCATTTAAATAATTTTTTGTAGGCTAGTTGATTTCTGTTCTCTGAATTTTTGTAAGTGCTTTTCTGAACTTTTTATTTAAAAAAGAAACTGATAATATTATGGAGCCTAAAAAAAAGGAGTGTCAAGAACTGTGCTCACTGTCAAAATCAAGTAAGAGATAATAGCCAAGATAGAAAGTGGGCACAAGATGTCTGATGTTGTAGATGAATGGCTTGAACAGGTCTACAGTAGGCACAATCGTAGCTATGAAATGATATATCAAGAAGTCTCAAGCTGCTAATGGAATAATAAAAAGCACATCTGAAAAATAAAGAGCATTTTAGAGCTCATAATGGAAACTGATATGACGACAGAAGAACTCCAGGGATGTCAGAACAATGATTATCCAAGTGGCATCCAAACCAGTATAAGGTTAATGGGGTTGGGAATCTCTACAATTACAATACTATTAATTACTTCTGAAAAATCCTGAAGAAAAGAGAAAAGCAATCGACATTGGACAGATTCTTTAACCCCCACAAACGGAAAAAACATGACTAATAAAAATGCAAGACTGTGTATATATGTATTTTTACTATTACATATAAATAAATGTAGTAAAAAAGTATGTATTTTTTATTTTTTGGAGTCTCTGGAAGAAATTAATCAAATTCCCATAAAAACCTATGGTAAGTCGATAATCGGTTAATGAACAAAGTCTTGGAATGGATTATGTTCGTTAACCGATCACCCACTGTATGAACTTTTGGTTTTCACCAGAAATTCACATTATTTCAATTAAAAAAATTTTTTGAAAGGAGTTAGGTAGATGACTGGCATGACTCTATTACTAATAGGAAAAGTATGATGTATACAGGAGCAAGAACTACAAATTTGAGATGGATAGCATATATTTTAAATTAAATAAATTTAAAATGTGATTAAAAATTGCAGCCTGGCATTGTGACAATGTCACAATAAATAATTGCTTGTTAAAATTTCTCTTATTAACCACTTCCTCAATAAAACTTTTTCTGTAAATAGGGACATACGGTATTAAAGAAACTGAATTTTCCTGATGTCTGTTTTTTTTCATTATGTCATGTGATAGAATTTCATTTCTTTTTGAGTTAGATGTTTCTCTCAACTCTCTCTTGTTTACTGCTCTGAAACAAATGATGACAGTTTAAATCCATTCCTTTATATTAACTTTATTTAAAGATTCTTGTTTTCAGTTATGTTATTTTGGTATAGTCAAAAGACAGAAAAGTTTAGAAAAATTGTGTTGAGTAATAGTTAATAAAAAAGACTATTTAAGGAAACCAAAATATACTTAATCAGAAACATTTTCAGCCATTATTTTGATATCTTCAACTTATACATTTGAATTTCTTATACTATACTATTCAAGCAAATAACAATTGTGCCACTCAAAGGAAAATGAAAATCAAGTTGCACACTTATCATCATTCGTAATTAGTATTCTTTATCAATACTGTCCAATATTCTGTGTGAAAAATTTTCTGTAATAATTATAGAATGTTTTTCTCACAGAATATTGGACAGTATTGATAATTTGGTGACAAGTGTTCAACTTGATTTTCAGTTTTCTGGAGATGGGTTTTTTTAGCAGAATACAACTGTTGACCTATGAATATCAATGTAGAATTAAACAAGAGTTTAAATTTTTTAAATGGTATTACAGAATATTAGAACTTGTAACTATATTTCTCTTTTTACATGATTTTTATAAAATTTTTTAAATTATTTGTTACACACAACAATTATAGTATATTTAACAGAAAATTTGTTTTTTATAATTGCAGGAACAGAAATATATTGAAATTTAAATAATACATAATCATAAAAACAAATTCAGTTTTGTAACTCTGAGGAAATTAAAACATTAAAAATTGTTTATACACTAGGTTATTGCTAATTTGGTTATTCCTTGGAGAGGAGTGCACTGCATGCGGATGCCACTGTCAAGGAAGGTATGCTATATAATTGAGAAATTAGATAATTAAGGGATGGATTATCAAATTTTATTCTTATTTTACAAGACCTAATGTAAAAATGATATATTTTACTTCAAACAAGATACACTAATAATGAGTAAATTTAATTCTTGATAAATTAAAATTAAATACAATCTTCTCAGTTAAATTTTGGTTTTGATCGCATAAAGGTTTGGCATATAGTCTTTTTGATTAAATTTGCATTTATTTGTAAAGAAAATTATTCTGATTAAGAATATTTTTTAATGTTTTAAGCCCTAACTTTGATTTCATAAGATATAGTTTTTTCTAGGAGAAAAATATAATAAGGAATTTTGAGATTACCTAAAATTTAAAAAAATTATGTTTTTCAGTTAATAAGCATTTAAATTGAATTATAAGTTATATGTAAATATAATAGTAGTACTTTCACCATAATTGATCATGAAACCTGTTAAACAGATTATGAAAGTACGAAATTTTTTCTTCTTATTTTTTAGAAATAAAAAATAAATTATGTAAACTATTTTCAGTTCAAACTGTGTGTTTTTTTTAAATTGGCTGGTTAGAGTACAGTGATTTATATAAGTACAGTAGAGTGTCGATTATTTGAAAGTCAATCATCCAAAAGAATTCCAGTAGGCAAATTTAAATTTTCGCCAGTGCTGTGGCGCTGCAACCTTTGGCTATGTCTTGGGCTACTCAAATATTTTACGTTTTTGATACTAAATTAACTTCTGAAGTATGATTTTTTATTGTTTTTATATTTTTCAATATATTTATTTTGTTCGTACAAAATAAAAAAAAAATTTTTTTAATGATACAATAGTCTTTGTTAGGCTTAACATCGATGAAAATTCAACGCAAAGCGACACACAATGGAGAAAAATGTCAAGATGGGATAAATTAATATATTTTTTCGTACATAATCGGTTATCTGAAACATTGATCTTCCGAACAACCTCAGTCCCAATTGATTCGGATAATCGACATTCTACTCTATACTGAAAATGGATTTATCATTTTGAATATCTCTTCAGTTATGTGAGATTTTTAAAAATATTAATGGATGAATAGATATTTGAAAGTGTAAGAATATTTTTAAGTAGTACTGACCTTTATCTTCAAGTGCTGTAAGTTAATATAAAAGCATGATTATGTATTGCAACTGAAGATAGATGTTAGTGCTTCTTTGATTGATTATCAGTTTGGATCTAATAAGAATACATTTCTATTGTATCTGTACCTTACATTCAGTAAATACAGTATATGAGTGAAAAAGAACAATAGGAATGATATTGTTAATTGTTTACTTAAAATAAAATTGCATAATTATTTTTTATTTCTAAAACTACACAATATATTTAAAATGCAAGATAATATAACAAATATATTTATAGTATGATGTAACTTAAGTTTTACTGTGAGATATATAGATTGAAAATGTTTTGTATATATTAATTTAAAAGTTTAATTTACTGTTATTAAATAACTTACTAGATAGGTAACATTTAATTTTAAGAATTTGTTGAGCATTTTTAATTTTATCATAAAAATATTAATTTTATTTTTATTATAGATTAATCTCAAGAAAATTGTTCAGAATGGAATTGAATTGCTAAAATTATGTATTGATCAAGTAAAATGGTGATGAAATTTAATAAAAAAAAATTGTAAATAAAATTTAATATTAAAAGAAATGATTTCTAGAAATTAAATGTAAATACTGATGTAAAATTGATCTTAAAAATTTTAGTTTTGAAAACAGTTTTTGTTTTTTTTTTATATTTTTCCATATTGAATAAAGTTATTTTTTATTTGATTATTAATTAATTATAAAAGTTGTAATATATGTATTTTTTTCCATTGTAAGAAAATAGTTATTCATCTACATTTTTTAGTAGTATTAATACATCCCACAAACCTCATCAGAGTAAATTAGAGTAAAAAATTAATTGCATAAATAAATAATCATATTTATAAAAAAAATTTATCTTGACTTTATTTTATTTGAATTTAATTTTAATTAATTTTTAGGGTTTCCTTTTGAAAAGGTATTTTGTAAATGAACTTGCTTATTGATTGTTTTAGAGTAAATTTATTAATATAATTTCTTGCATTACTTGTGTTATTTTGTTTTTCTTTTGTGTATTTAAGTGATGCATTTTTTATTTTTTACATAATTACATAATTTACCACATATACAATCCACATAATAATGTATATTTTGTAGATTGTATTATAATGATATATTCAATAATTTGATTCTTTCATACCTAATTGCATTTAAGTTTTGATTATAAAATATCCAAGAATTGATTTTTTTAATAAAAACTAAGAAAAAAAATTGTTCTTATACTTTTACTGCATAAACACTAACATTCAAATTCTTAATTCCTTTTTCAATGTTTTGTTTAAGCTGTATATTTTAGCTTTTTTAAAAATTAACTTACATTCTATGTTAATATAATATATAAACTGTTTGTTATATAATCTAATAATTACTTAAAACACATTATAATTCTTACACAAAAACTTAAGTTTTTTTTCATAACTAAATGTCACTGAATCTTGTTTTACATTTTACTTTATTTCTTGTATCAGTGTGATGAAGTATAAAATATCAATTTATGTTAAATCTGCATTTTTTACTATATATTCTTATTGAAGTTTTGTTTTACATGGGTTTGAATTTTATATAAATATTAGTTATTAGTTTTTGTTTGTTTATAATAATAAAAATATGTTTAAGGAATTCAATAAAAATACAATGGTTACTAATTAATTTAAATTTAAGACTTTTAAGACATTGTTATATATAAGTAATTAAAGGAAAACTTCATATTCTAAAATTATTTAGTATTATTTGTGCAATTTTTCTTTTACTTCACAAATGATTCATCTTTCAATTTGTTATTTTTGTTAAGTTATAAATTTAATCATACAATGTTGTGTACAAATAATTATTTACAGAAGGTTTTATAATTTAATCAACAAATTATTTTAGCACATTAAATCTTACAGTAGTATACTTACAAATAAATTTTAATTTTAAAATATTATTTTAAAAATTACAAAATTGATTAAAGAAAGAATCTATTATTCCATCAATCATTGAAAAAAAAAAAAAAAAAACAGAAACATAGTAAAATCAGATAGGTTAAAAGTTTTTATTTCTTAAATGCCTTGTGATCAAATTCAAGTCAGTTTTGGGAGACAATAAATGTTTAATGATCACTAATTGAATATACAAATTTATATCATGAGTTTTTGTTTTTGTGAATAAAAAGATGTAAATTATTATAATCTGCAAAATTAGGTAACATTATTATTGAATCAGTCTTCCAATAACTACTACTTGTGGAAACTTTTCCAAATTCATATTTGGAGAAGTTTATAAAGTATTTGAATCTGAGGATAGCCCAATTGGTGTAGAAAATGTTTTTTTGTGAATTAAAGTTTTGGTTTCCACAAGAAACAGTTGTTGGAAGATTGAATAAAAAATGTATACTTTGTGTAAAAATATGTCACTGGATTGAAAACATTTATTTAATTTGTAAGAATTATTTACAAAAATTCTGTCTTATTAGTAAGCAAGTTTTGATTGATTTTTATGTTTCAGATATATTTTAAATACATTGTGAGCCATTCTCATAAGAATACAAAATTATATGTACAAGTAATTCAAAAATGTTTCTTTGAAATTTGATAATTTTTACATTATTTATTAATATTAATGTATATTATTCAGAATATAAATTATAGATTATATTTCAGAATATTTTGATTTGTTTAAGACATGAAATTTTTACAAATTTATAAATAGAAAGGCATTAATTGTAAGTAGTGCTAGTACAAAATATACAGCAATATCTGCAATATATAGATTGCATTTAACTTATTATTTCTTCTGAAAGTACAAAATGTCTGGTAATCCAATATTTTCAATAATTTAGCACTAGTCCATATGGTACCAGATTAATGAACGTTTGCTATGTATAAAATATGTAATGTAAATTATCATGTAATACATATTTTTAAGTACTTTGTGTTATCATACTTTTTTACATTTAAACAAATGTGTGTGCAGTATTTTCTTTGAAAAAGTTATACAAAATTATTGAGATTGCCATAATTGAGTGATTTGATCTATGAGATTGATATTTTTGTCTACAAAATATTTTTGTGTATTATATAAATTATTAATTAATGTTAAATAAAATCACAATCATTTAAAATAGACTTAACTTGTTTTTTTATTAAAGAAATCATATCAATCTATATGTATATAATTCCTGTATAAAAAATTTATGAAAATTTGATTTCTTCTTTGTAGGACAATACAACCTTTAATTTTGGATCAGAATTATATTAATTTGAAAAATCAAGTTATTAAAGCAGAAAGACGAATTCTTAAAGAACTTGGATTTTGTGTTCATGTAAAGCATCCCCATAAGGTATAAATATTAAATTTTTTCTTTTGAAATATTTGTTTTATACATTATTTAAATAATGTTACTATTAAAATTTTTAATTTATGGAAACAGATTATTTAACTCAGAAAACTACAGTGATTAGTTGAAAGGCCTTTCAACATGAAAAGTATATCATAAAATTCAAATTTTTCTCTAGTTAAAATATTAAAATAATGGATATATCTTGATCAAAGTTACAAAACTAAATTTATGGTTTTCTTCTGAATTACATAATAGAAATCTGTAACCATAGCATAAACTAAAAATTTGATGGAATTTATTTTATAATAGTTACTTTAAAATTATTCATTTACATTTTTATACTTAAATTTATATTTATTTATTTACTTTCCAGATAATTGTAACTTTATTAGAAGTATTAAAGTGTAAAAACCAGAAACTTATGCAGACAGCATGGTAAGTTGTTATTTTTAATTTATAATATAAATATATAATATATATAGAAACAATAAGTGGCTTTTTAAAGACATTATTTGAAAATTATTTAGTAATAAAGAGAATTGCTGTGAAAAAAAGCAAATCCAAAACCTTTTACATATATTGTCAAAGTAATTAATTAATTTTAATATTAAGTGAAATAGATTACCTTAAGTGCATTATAATTGTAAGTTTTTTACTTTTGATTAATTCAATAGTAGTAATGAATATACTAAATTGTCTTTAAAGTATACATTTCTTGAACTCTCCTTTAGTGGTTATTTGTCTACTATTCCAAAACTTTTTAAAAATTTAACATTTTTTGAACAGCTTTACATTTTAAACTATTTTTAAATGAACATAATAATAAAGTAATCAAAAATGTAAGTGTTGAAAATAAATTTTTATAGAAACAGTAAAATTATAATTCTCACTTAACACTTTCTTACTATTATTGATGAGTATTTTGAGTAGGGGTTCCATAATTTAAACTAAGTTCAGATTTATTTTGAAATGCACTCAAGTTAATTCATAAAATGGGTTTTATTCAATAACAAAAGTAAAGCTGTTTTTTACCGACTTTCTCAATTCAGAATGACAGTTGATCAACATTAAAATTCCAATCAAAAACAACAACTTTTTTTTAGTCTGTTGAAACTACATTTTCAAACATCCTAAAAAACATTCCATTTTCATGGTTACGTGAAACAAAATAAATGTATGCAGTAGGGTGGTTATTATTATAGTGATAACATATCAATACTCACATGGCGAAATATTAATTGTTAATAGTATTCATTCTCTTCCATTGATCACCGACAATCTGCTGAAGAAATTGGTTTTTCTGTTTATCCTGGTGTGCAGTTGACTATTTGGTCAGAGCAGCTCTGCATTCTATCATATTGTTAATACATTTGATGGACCTGATGCATTTTTCTATGGTTCACATCAGAAGGCCAGTGTTTTTGATCCAGTTCTGTGGATTTCAAGTCAAGACCAAGTGTATCAAAAAAATTGTGTTGACTGATACATAATAGTCCAAATCCTGACTGTAGCTTTGACAGCTAAAGTTATTTTCCTAAACAGTTTGTTTCAAACAGATGAAATGAAAAAATAAGTCATTTTATTATATCTTATTTCAAATTTTTAGGTGTTTGTGATTGTTGACTAATTAGCCAAACATCCATTGTTCTATGTGTATCAAGTCTTACAAGTCTCTTTTTTAACACATATATATAATAAAAACTGATACCAATTGCAGCACAGCTGTAGTTTACACTAGAAACTTGCAAACTGGGAGTGCACTGTTTTACTCTTCTAATGGCCAGACTAGTATTATTCACTCCTTACATAGCAACTTACTGGAAGACATCTTTTATTATTCACTATTTTACAACATATTTCCATTATATTATCACAAGTAGTAGCTATAAAATCAACATATATTCAAAACCAGTTTTAAAAATATACATTTATGGCATATGTAGCTCTTAAATTAACAAAGGCTTTATCTTTTACATAACATACATGCATGCATGCATACATGTTGATGAGGGTATCAAGCAAAATGCCTACATAGAAGAGTTGTGCAAATAAGTGGCACACTTACATAATAAAATGATTTTGATCATTTGTGTTGGTTAATGGATTTATTTACTATTTACTTTACTGTTCCAGTCATGATATGAGATCTATTTAACCTCTATATACAAGTTGAATGATTTTATATCAAAGTAATTTTTACATTATGAATTAAAAGATAACTTTTACATTATGATGTAAAAGATAACTTTAAAAATTTTATGTATATAGTATTTTGGCTTTTAATTTCTTAGCAATCTTTCATATTAACTTTTTTCAAATAAAATTGAAGTCTAATAACTTGAAGCCAATTACTTTTAATTGTTATTTATTTTATATATGTCCAAAGAATTTATATATTATTAATAAATATAAACCTAATTGAAATTCTAAGTTTTCTTTTATCTTCCTTGTCCGAAAGTTATGCAAATATAGATATTTAAATAAAAGTACTTTATTAAGAGAGAAAATTATCATTAATATCTGTCATTTGAGAAACTGATTCTTAATTGCAGTTTATTAAGTTATAGATATGAATTCCATTTATTTCATAGTTACTGCTTTTTAACTACAAATTCTTTGTAACTAGTAGAATATTGTAATAAAATTTCACAACTATATAAGAATTTCTTCTATGATCTGCATTATTTTCTTAATAATTGTTTTGTTATTTTTGTTGGATTTATAATATATTACTAATTGATTTATGAGTTGCATTATTTTATAATGTTTATGATATAATTATTTTTGCTATAATTAAAATTATGATTATAAAATAGGCATAAAATAGATATATTTAATTAAATTTATTCATTCATTTTAGAACTTTAAATAGTACAATTACAAAAATAGATTTACGTTAGTTACAACAATAAAAAAATAACAATTTTATATCATGTATATATATGTATATATTTGGTCACATAATATGAATAATACACAAATAGATACACTGAAAATGTGGATATTCTGTTTTCTTAGTTGTGGTTTTTTTTGTTTAATATTTAATTTTTTGTTAGTTTTTGTTTCATAGAAAATTTATATATATTATGATTTATGGATTTTTAGAAATTTGAACAATTGTATATTGTATGTTATTTTTAATTTTTAATTTTTTTCAATTAAAAAATTAACCTTATTAAATAAATAAAATATATATATTTTATTTATATACAAGATGATTAATTTCTACTTGTTTGGATTTTCACCTAGCAATGCTAAGGTGAGCTGAAATGGTAAGTAGATCCAAAGTCGACAGTTGCCAGTCTGGAACCTGCCATCCTGGGCCCCATCACAATGATGAGAAGTTACCGATAATGGATGTAACATTCAGCGTGTGAATGCTTACATTTGATTGAATATCAAGACATGATTTCTTTCAGTGGAAGAAATATATCTATCTTTAAGAAGAATTAAAGTTCAACAAATCCTCTAATTATAATCTTCATATATAAAGATTATATTTAATATAGTTCATGATTATGTGCAGAACTATATGGAAAATTTCTTTTTTGCAAAGGAATCCATTAAAAGTTTATTGTATTTTGTTTAATATAAATGGGTAGTTTAGGATAAATTTAAATGACTTAAGATATTNTATATATATATATATAAGATGCTCCACAAAACTATAGAACTACTGCAAATTTACTATACGAAGGTTAGGAATTACATGTATAATGTAGCTATCTTTCTTATATCATTCAGAATTTATGAAAACATAATTTGTCGAAACTCATAGTTTCCTATATTGTAGTGAACACCAGAAATTGTAAAAGAACTGATTTTAAGCACCACAAAAGTATAGAATCGACTAGTAAATGAATGCAAAAAACATTAAATACTACAAAATAGTTTAATTTAGTAATTTATTTGCACACCTCCTGTACTAATAACATCGAAAATGTAATTTGGCATGCTATAAACAAGGTTTTTTTATGATTGATATCTCAGGAGTTCGAAGCAGTCACAATTGCTTGTTTTAAGTGTTCAACGTTGGCATACTGATGATTTTGGTCATAAATTTGGTGAACTAAGATCCCCCAATGTTTTGCATAGGTTTGCAATCAGGAGAATGTACTGATTAATCTAGAAGTTCAATCCACTTATTTTCAAACTAATGTTTTGTATGTCGTGATACATGGATATGTGTGTTGTCCTGTTGTAAAATAATAACAATTCTTTTGAATCTACATTTGTTTGGCAGCACTTTGTTCTACAGAATTTGTTATAGCTGACACTGTTCATGCGACAGGTAATGAATGCCAAATCCGATCTTTACAATGCAGAAAAAGCACCTCAAACCGTAACACTCCCAGCATCGAAATTCCTTTGGGGAAAGTACTTGGGCTCTTTTCATAAATCACACCAGTAGAACACTAAACCATCTGGCACATCCAAGTTAAATTTTTTTTCTTCTGAAAAGATTATGTATATGACAAAAAGGTTGTTATTTCTTGTGCTAACACAATAAGTCTAAATCAGTGTTTCTCAACGGGGGTGATGTTGCCCCCATGTGGGCGTTTTTCCATGTTGAGGGGGTGATTAGTAACAATTTATGTTTTGTTGGGCAAAAAACAATTTTCTGGGCGATATAGTAAAACATTATATTAAGAATAATTAGATATTTTATTCATTATATCGTACAATAATTAAACAAATTACATTAACTAGCCACTAGTCTATTCAATGCAGTGTGAATTTGGCGTTAGCCTTGTCCCTTGGCATCGGAATTTTGTAGTGAAGGGGGGATACTACATAACAGTTTTATTGAAGGGGGCAACGATTCGTTAGAGATTGAGAAACACTGGTTTAAATGAAACAAAAAACTTACCTTATTCCATCGAGTGGCCATATTTTTCCTAGCAAAATCAAGTTGGGCAGCTTTGTGCTCAGGCTTGAGAGTAGATGCACTTGTCATTCAAGACCAAATAATGTTGTTGTTGAATGATTTTGTGATGTATTTGAATACCCAAATTGTCCTGAATTTGACCTGTAAATGCGGTGGATTAGAGGCTGCATTAATAATTCGCTTGCGGATTAATCTTTGAAGTTTGAAGAACATCTACTTCTACACTTTGGTCCATAATTTGCATGATTTGACAAATAATGCTGAACTACCTTTTTTGAATGCTTGATGCTGTTTGTTACTGCCTGATGACATAAACCAGTGCTCAAAGCTACAATTTGTCCTTTCTCAAAGTCTGTTAAAATGGGTACCACAAGGCATGATGAAAAAATATAATTTTATACTTGAAACTTGTGAGAAAGACTGCGATTCTATACTTATGTGACAGTATGCAAACTGACTTCATCATTATTCCACAGTCAGCCACTAATTAGAAGTTGAAGTTTCCTAAAATTATGTTTTTTATAAGTTAGGTGCTGAATTATGCATAAAAAAAATCTATTTCTATCTATTAGTGCATGTTCTGACCTGAAAAGACTAATTTTTTTGAGCAGTTCTATATTTTTGTTGAGCATCTTATATATATTATGATTGATACTTGAGATATAAGGATGCAGGAACCAGGTTGGCAATAGCATGTATCTGAAATTTAAAGGTTGGTGATTTCTTACATTTATATTAGTATTTTGAATATACTAAATTTTTGCATATATAACAGATATTAAAATTGTTATAAAACAAATCAGTTTTTTCTATTTAATTTTAATTGATAATTATAGCTTAGATCAAAAAAAATTTTTTTTTTTAATTTATTAAATAAATGGAAATTTGTTTAACATACTGTGATTCCAATGTAATTTTTCTAGATGATAGCCTGTATTTATTTAAAATTGTCCAAATTTTTAATGTCAAAAAGTATTATATGGGCTAACACTTAAATTTTATCAAGAAAAGAAAGAGAATAAATGATAGTAAATTATGAATTTTGAAAAAATTCATAATTTTTTTTCAAACTTTATTTTACTTTATACTTTAGTTTTTTCATTTTATTGAATTCACTTTATAGTTGAAGTAGTTTTGTATAGAAAAAAAAGGCATTTTTATTCTTACATGGTATTATTTCAAAAAGGAATATTTAGTTAGTGTAATCTTTCTGGAATATTACATACAGATATAAATTAAAAACTAAAAAAATTTTTTAAGATTATTAAGTTATTTTAATGTGGAATATTGTGAATCAGTATTTTATGTCATAATGTTAGGAATTTTAATATTCCAAAATTGCTTTACATTCTACTCATTATTGTCTTTTGTACAGAGCACTCTAGTATCAAATGACAACTGTTGTTTTTTTTTAGTTCGTACTTTTTTTCTCTATGACAGCTGTGAATTATACTGAAAAAGTTGACCCATTTTTTAAAAAAATTGTTTCAGTAGAATCTGTTTATAATGCAGATTCTTTTGTAATTTGATAACTTTAATAGATATTTTTGCTTCATATTTAAAACTAAGAATATTATTAGATGAACACTTAAAAAAAATTTGGTTTTAGGTCATATCTATAAAGTCATTACCCACATTTTTGAGAGGAACTTCAGAGTGTAGTTGATAATTATAATTCTCTAATGACTTGAGGCCTGTTAGTAATAGATCTGTACAGATTATAGGTTGAAATGTTATATATATGTACACACACAGGGATGCAAAAGTAGGTATATAGTTGTTGTCATGGGAAAAACATATATGGAGAAAATAGGAAAAAATTTTATTTTTATGTACAAATTACAGTAAATCACAAATAAGGAATACAAACTAATTAAAATAATAATAATAATAAAGACCAAACATTTGTATTTCTCAGATTGTCAACTGTATACCTATTTTTGCACCCCCCCCTGTATATATAAATTCTCTTTGTTTTTGATAAAACTGTTCCATTAAGAAATTTATAGTTTGTGAAATTTTTTTTGCAAAAGCAATTTTTAAGTCCAGTTAATAATGTTTTACTATAGTGTATAATGTATGAATTTCTTGCTAAATAGTAAAACTATTGCTGTTATTTATTAATTAACCTTATAGTTAGATTGAAATAATAGTTTCTTTATTAAGCTTTATCTATACTTTTAATTTTTTCTATACTTGATGTATTTTTATGATATATAATATCATACAAAGAATCATTTGTTTATCATTTCTAGAATATATATTGTTCATTAAATTTCATAAATTTATAATTTAACAATTTTTAGTTTCTAAAGCGTTTATGATGATAATACTAAAATTGTTTTATTATATAAAAAAGTAAGCAGTTTTATAGTAGACCATATATAAAATATAATCTTTCATATCAATTTTAGTGGATAGTGATATGATAATGATTTGTAATGGTAGATTTG
Organism: Centruroides sculpturatus; assembly: GCF_000671375.1. Lineage (NCBI taxonomy): Eukaryota > Metazoa > Arthropoda > Arachnida > Scorpiones > Buthidae > Centruroides > Centruroides sculpturatus. The sequence continues at coordinate 870,693 of NW_019384363.1, read as the reverse complement.
ATGACTATTAAATTTTATAAAATACACAACAGAAATGTAAGTTGCATTGTATAATCCTTATTAGCCTGAATTGGTGCACAAATTTAAATATTTAACTGATAATTTTCACTGCTTTTCTTGAAATAGATGTACTGTACAGTGTGTGATCAATTAACGGACATAATCTGTTCCAAGACTTTGTTTGCTACCCGAATTGTTAGTTAACCAATTATCGATTTAACATAGTTTTTATGGGAATTTGATTAATTTGTTCTGGAGATCCCAAAAAATAAAAAATATATATATAAATGGACGTGAGTGTGTCCCTATATTTCACTTTTCAGCCAAAACTACACATTGCACATGAATGGTGTTTGTAGTAGTAGCCCTAAGTCTCCATAGCTATATGGAGACTTGGGGCTACTACTACATGACATGGTTACGTCTCGATAGCTATAAGGGTGCGGGAGATATGGAGTTTAAAGTGGTTGATTTCGAAGATTTTATATTTCAATTTTAAAAATGTTTCGAACCATTTTAAATTCAAATTGGTTTGATTATAGAACGATTGTAAACGTTCCAGAAAATTGATCAAATTGAAAATAGTTCGTTTGACTGGACGTAAAAATTTTCTAATTAGTCTGGAAATGGGGGACCTAATTCTTGCATTCTGTGCGATAAGGGTATGGGAGATATGGGGTTGAAAGTGGTTGACTTCGAAGATGTGTAACAATGGAAGTGTTGAGTAACAAAGGAAGTGTTAATATAAAGTGGCATGCAAGATTTATAGGCGGTTTTTTGCATTTTTGCGGGAAATCGAACATATTTTTAGAAAATTGATTAAATTGAAAATAGTTCGTTTGACTGGACACAAAAATTCTCTAATTAGTCTGGAAACAGGGGATCTAATTCTTGCATTCTGTGAAAACAGGAAAGATTGGCTATAATATAATTATCTTAATCTTCACTATTGTTACTTTTTGCCCAGCAAAGCNAAAGTTTGGAAATTATTCAAGGTGGTCTCAAAGTCAGAAGCTAAATGGCCAAATGGCCAAGACACTTAAGGCATTGGCTTACTGATCTGAGACTTGGAATCAAGTCCAGGACAAACAATTCCCCAGAAATTTTTATATAGGCAGGTCACCCTAGTTAAGTTGGGTCCCATCCCTCACTATCCAGCTGCCTCATTGTGGACCTAAACCCTTGATGGGTATGAAAATATGGTGTTCTTAGTGCAACAGGGTAAAAAATATAAAAAAATCTATAAGTGAAATATTATACATATTTATAGTAAACTTTTTAAATATTTAGTTGGGTTGCTTCTGTTTATGTCGATAGAACCACTGAACACTGGTAGTGGTTGTAGGTTTGTGCCTGACCAATGAGCTGGCCATACGGAGTTTTCCAGGTTTTCTTCATATGTCTAACACCTAAATAGGGGTCAGTTTCTCGTAAGAAGTCCTCTTGGAATTCATCTCCCATTTACAGATCACTCATGTGTTGTATTGATGTATTCTATCCAACCAAACCAAATGATTTTTGTTTAAGATATCTTGTTTCATATAACAGAGGTTCATTTTAGACACATTTGAAATGTTTTGGAAAAGTTTTATTGCATAATTTGGTAGTTTCAATTAAAGAGATGTTTGTAAAACAGGATAAGAATTTTAATTAATTAATTAATTATATTTACTAAATATTTGAAGTCTCAATATATATGCCTAAATAAAGAGTAACTAAACCAGACAGAAATATTTTATTTGGACTTCCTTATAAACACAGATATTTTTTGTTTGAATATATCACAGATAACAAAGTTCAATAAACAGGAAATAGTATATATAGTATTTAAACATAGAAATTTAGACTTGACTTTGTTTTGAACTTGTCAAGACTCAAAATACTAAATTTTGCCAAACCCTAGCACAAACCCATAACTGAATGTATAAGTGAACACTGATTATCAGTGTTCACTTGTACATTCAGGAATAACTTTTTGTCAAATAGCTCTTACATTAGTTATTAACTTATAACCTCTCTCTATACTATTTCAATTTTTTCAAGAGTATTTTTTTTTATGCTAACATTTTTTCCAGATTTTTATCAATGATTCATCATCATCATCAATTTTTTTCAATTTTCTGGTTAAAAGTATTATAGTTAACATACTTTAAATGTTAAAATCACTCCTGGTTACAGGCTGAAGTCATGAAGTCATACTGGATGATAAAAAAAATTACTGATGTTTTGGTACAAATCATTAAGTGTTTGCTGGGTGACTCAGGAAAATTATCTAAAATTGACAAAATTTTAGATAGTGTTAACATTTTAGATAGTGAAAATGTTAACAATGGAATATAGATAGTGGAAGTGTTAACAATGGAAGTGTTGAGTAACAAAGGAAGTGTTAATATAAAGTGGCATGCAAGATTTACAGGCGGTTTTTTGCATTTTTGCGGGAAATCGAACATATTTTTAGAAAATTGATTAAATTGAAAATAGTTCGTTTGACTGGACATAAAAATTCTCTAATTAGTCTGGAAACAGGGGATCTAATTCTTGCATTCTGTGAAAACAGGAAAGATTGGCTATAATATAATTATCTTAATCTTCACTATTGTTACTTTTTGCCCAGCAAAGCAGGTCCTTCCAGCTAGATTCTAGATTACTTAGAAAAACAGTCTTTTATATATATATATATAAAAAACTATATTACATACAAATAAAAACCCAGCAAAGCGGGTCCTTGCAGCTAGTGTAGTAATAAAAATACATATATACACAGTTTTGCATTTTTATTAGTCATGTGTTTTCCATTTGTGATTAAAGAATCTGTCTAATATTGATTGCTTTTCTCTCTTCAGGATTTTTTGGATGTAATTAATAGTATTGTAATTGTAGAGATTCCCAACCCCATTAACCTTACATTGGTTTGGATGCCACTTGGATGATCGTTGTTCTGACATCCCTGGAGTTCTGTCGTCAGATCAGTTTCAGGTTCCATTATGAGCTCTAAAATGCTCTTTATTTTTCAGATGTGATTTTCATTATTCCATTAGCACCTTGAGACTTCTTGATATATCATTTCATAGCTACGATTGTGTCTACTGTAGACCTGTTCAAGCCATTCATCTAGCAACATCAGACATCTTGTGCCCACTTTCTATCTTGGCTATTATCTCTTACTTGATTTTGACAGTGAGCACAGTTTTTGACACTTCTTGTTGAGGCTCCATAATATTATCAGTTTCTTTTTTAAATAAAAAGTTCAGAAAAGCACTTACAAAAATTCAGAGAACAGAAATCAACTAGTGCACAAAAAATTATGGAAATGCGAGGCCCAGATGAAATTTGAAATTTGGTATTAAAACGTTAATGAATATCCAATGGGACAGTTAAACTCTTACCTTTCATAAATAAAAACTGACACAAAACTTAGCAAGTACCAGCCCGACAGTGTTGCAAAGACTATAAAAAATTATTTGTCAGAAAGGTAAACAAAGGCTAAAATTACAAGGGAAAGTTTCAAAATTCGGAAGAATACTCTCTGATTAGTATTGGGTTGAGTGTCGATGTCGAAGTTTTTAGAGCTCCTAAAGATTTTGAATTGTCACCTAGAGACAAAGAAGACTAATCAGTATTCACTATTTTACGTCACTTCTTTTTGTGTTTGTTCTGTGAAGTAATTCGTTGTCTGAACATAAAAATCTTTCACAAAAGTGTTTGCAGTCCGAACTATTTGTTAACTGATCATCCACTGTATTTAGAATTTATTTCTTCTCTAACATAATTTTTGTACTGATTTCAAACAAGGTTTCAAACAGTATAGATCTTGTTGGTAATCTTTCATTATTAGAGATTTTTTGTTTCCTTTGTGTTAAGTTTTCTTGTAATGTTACTTCCTTTCAATTTTTGAATTTTTAGGTTTTTTTTTAATATTTCTTATATGTATACACAATCATTTAATTTTTATATGATGAATATAAAAACCATACACAATTTGTTTTAGTGTTTTTCTCAGAATTGGTGTGGATCCCCCATTGGCAAAGAAGAAATACAGCTTTAAGATAGAAGGAAATGAAAAAGAAAGATATAAGGAAAGAAAAATTAATGTTAGCAAATTTAATTTATGGCATACAGGCATAATGTGAATTTAAATTGTCATTTTGATTTTATTATCAGTGATATATTAAGAATTTTTTGTGAACTATTTAACAATAAAAATGATTTATTTGTTGTTAAATTATTTATTTTTACCCAATATTTAATATCTAATTATTAAAGATAACATTTATGAAAATTAACATTTATGTATTTAGTTTAAATATTGCTTACTATACAGTGAAATTGACCATATTAAAATGAAAGGAGTCATACTTTATTTTACAGAGAATGCTGAAGAATTCTGGAGCAAAAAAGACTGTTACAACTTTTCTGATTTCAGATCATCAGATTACAAATGAGACATTTTTAGAAGATATTGATAGTCTCTTGAATACTGGAGAGGTTGCTAATCTTTTTGATTCAGAAGACAGATTAGAAATTATAGAAGTATGTAAATTTGAAATCTATATAATATATTACTTATGTATTATTAATATATATATTGTGTCCATGATGCCCTAGACAGTTTTTAAAATTTTATTACGTAAAATTACTTATACTATCTGAATATGTTTTGATATATTTCTTAGTTATGATTCTAGCTTTTTGTGTTATTATTTAACTTCAGTATAAACCCTTTTTGTGTTATTCAAGCTATCATATTTTCTTTCACCTAATTTTGTCTGAATATTGGGTTTAACCATAATACTAATGTTGTGGTATACAAATACCAGTGCAGATCCACCAACAGGATCTCAGCACAGCAAGTTCTCACCTTGAGAGAAGTGAAGGAAGATATGTATGAGCAGTGGTGATATTCAGCGGGTTCGCACAGGTTCGGCCGAACCCGTTGTTAACATTTTCAAAGTTTTCCGAACCTTGTTAAACACATGTAACATTTCTCAATGGTTTTGATTCTTTTAAAAATATTAAAATATACGTATTATTCTCTGTAACACTACTAAACTAGAGCCTTCCGATGCACCATTTGAGCGAAAAAAAATTGTTAAGGAAAAATTTTCTGTTAGCGAACCCTTTGTTAAATNAACAGACAACAAAAAATTTTAAAAACTCATTCATTTTTTATTAACTAAACAAACATTTATGTCAAATAAAGTAACAAAAACTTTCAGAATCGTAAAAACATTCAGAATTCAGAATTGCAAAAACTTAATTGATGAAGATGTCTCCCTTGAGAATAAAATCAACCTGTCCGAGCGATTTGCTTGGATGAACGCGATAACTCTGCTGTTTCGTTTTCGTTGGACCACCCTGTATATTATTAAATATGTAACATGTATTTTTAACATAAAATATATATTTAATAAATAAAATTGTTATTGAGGAATAAAATTTTGCTCATAAATGAAAAAAAAAATAGTTCATATAAATTTTTTACTCTCTTTTTATTTAAGTTAAATTGTAGAAGGATAATTCCCATTATTGTGGATACAGCCTAACTTTCTTTTAAATTAGATTATTTTTGTTTAAAATATATGAAAGTGGATCTAATTAACTATTAATGTACTGTGAGAGATTTACTTCTTAGCTAAAACAAATTAATTTTTTACATATTTTTTAAAATTAATTTATCACTTTTATAATGTTTTTAGTTTAATGTTTTAATTGTTCTTATTTAAAATTATAAAGTTTATTGATCATTTTCTTGACACATCTTCATTTTTTAATAATTCATGTATTAATAGAACAAACTTAAAAATCATATTTAATTTCTGTTTTAAAACTGGCTATTTAGTTTTATTTCATAATAAATTAGTCTCATAAATCTAAGATGATTTCATGTGAGGTTTATTTAATACTTTGTTTAGTTAATTATCAAAGACTAAATGAGATTTGTTTAAACTATTCCTAGCAACATAACTGTTCATTTTCATGTAATATGATTTATGAATACTTCACAATATTTGGCTAATTTACTATTTTTACATACTATGTGAAAATAGATTGTTTATAGAGTTATACTGAGTATGGCAAATGCAATTATAGCATTTGTATAATACAATAATTATATAAATTAATGTTTTTTTTTTTTAATAGGAATTATATGAATGACAGCCTGAGAACAAATGTTTTTGTGAAATATCATCCAGAAACAATAGCATGTGCATGTATTTATTTAAGTGCAAGATTGTTAAAGGTAAGTCATATAAAATACCTAGTCTTAAACTCTCAATTATCAGCATCATATTTTTAAGATAGTTAATTGCCATACTTACTTTCATGTTTTCCTTTTTATATTTAAATTACTCTAGGTTTTAAGAATATTCTTAAATTTAATTAACTTTTATCTCAATTTTCATCCATTTCTTATTATAATAATTAATTTTGTAAGTAAATTATAATTATCTGTAATTAAGTTATAATTAGTTAATAAAGCATATAATATTGACTACATAACAATTTTATTTCAGTTAAGTTGTAATTACCTATTATAAGTAATATAGCATGAATGTTATGTAGTTTAAAAATAATGTATTTTTAAAATTTACTGAATTAGCTGTAAAACAGTATTTGATTTCAAAATTTATTTTGGAATTGTAAATTTCACAGAAAGTACATTAATCTGTTCTTTTATTTTTTTTTACAACTTAATTTGTTAAATTTTTTTTGTGTGAGAATTTATATTTTCTCCCTTTTTTACAATATATACTGTACTTCTGCAGATGGACATAAAACTGTAAAATTACTTACGATTGTTTACAACTGAAAACAAAAGCACACTTGCATCATTTTGAAAACTACTAATTATGGTATTGAAGCCACTAAATTATTGCTATTAGCTATGATTATCCTGTCTGCTTGTTCTTTGACTTTACATATATTTTGGAAAAACTCCGGAAAAAAAAAGTAATAATAATTATAAAATAAGCAGTTATTACTGTATTGTACTGTACCTCACATATATGAGCAAACAAACTGATTATTTTGTTGCATCATTCTCTAAAAAAATCCTATATTCTGGAAACAATGGGATGGATGTTTTAAAATTTGGAGAGCATACAAAAACATTTTTGTTTGCTCTGTGCATTGTTGTACTGTACATATCTTGGAATGATTCATTTAAAAAGCATAGCATTGTACAAATGCAATTATTATTTGGATAACACTGTGTAATAGATTGTTTGATATAATTTGTTGTTATTTAATTGAGCTGCAATTTGAAAAAGTTATAGACAGACAGAATTTGAAAAAAAGATTTGTTGACTGTCCAATGTCTGTCTATCTGTCTGTCTTTCTTTAATCTTGAGAATTTCCACTGTTGACTGTCCAATGTCTGTCTTTCTTGAATCTTGAGAACGGAGTTAAATTGATGAAGTTCGAAATCAGATATGGAAACCTTATGGGCAGGTGGCCCCGATTAACTTTATAAGAACTTCTGATGCAAATTAGAAGTCACGTTATTTTAATTTAAATCTTTTCTCCTGAAAGCAGTTAATAGATGACTGGCATGACTATTGTTAAAGGAAAATATACGGTGTACAGTACATGGTCAAGCCACTACTAATTTGAAGTGGACAGCATACATTTTAAATAAAATAAATGAAAAATGATAAAAATTGCAGCCCAGAATTGTGACAATGTCACAACAAATAATTGCTCATTTGTATCTTTGTATCAATAGATTAAGTATTTATACTCAAAGTAGCTCAGAGAACAGTATAGCACAAATTAATTTTAATTTTCTAAATAATGAATGCATAAAAGAACTAAATACATTAGAAATATATACAATAATTCCTTTTTTTACGAATAAAAGCAAACATATATACTAGTAAATTTATATAATATATTTATGACATAAAGAACTTCAATAAACATTATGAATAAAAATATTTTTAATAAAATATGTCCAAAAGTTTACAAACAAACTTTCAACTGTGTTGTATTTCTCTGCATAGTATACACAGTTAAATGGTTTGCATCAAGTGTGGTTTTTCTTTCAATAAAGTGTCATTTTATTTTTCATTCTGAATACATTAATGTATCACTTAAAGTGAGTTTTAGAAGCTATGTTTAATAACTTCTTATTATCAGTCATTTTGTATATAATTATAATATAACTTTGAAAGTATCTTAATTTATCTTTAGTCGAAATTACATAGTGTCTGTATTTAAATAGCCAAATTATAGTTCAATAATGAATTCAACTTTATCATTTTGATTATTTTCCTGTATATTTATAATGTAATAAGATCTATGATATATTACTATTAGCTGCCATACATTGTTAGTGGCAGATTAACTATCAGGCTTAAGCCTAGGTGCCGAAAGGGCCCAAGAGCAAAAAAAACAAAAAAAAAACAATTTAATTGATATTTTATTTAACATGACATAATATTAGTTTATTCTGTTCAATAATGGTGGAATAGGGGGCAAGATTAAGGTGAAAGGGATCCTTAGTAAAGCTGAGCTGAAGGCTTGTATGTTATTTAATCCACCTTTGTATATTTTGAAGATTGAAATATCCTTAAGTTCATTTCAAATTATGAATTCTGTTTCACACTTTGGTAAAAACATCTTGTGAATATTGTTAATGATCAAAAAAAGTATTTAAATTTATTTATATATATAATATGCAAATAGATACATTAAAAATGACTTTATTAATTATTTTCATTTATCCCATTTATAGATAGATTTATAGATATTAATTAAACATTTTTTATAACGTTAAATTAAATTATTTTAGTGTGAATCTAAGGTTATGTTATTAAAACATTAATTTAGATACATAGACAAACTATTGCCTGAAATACTCTGGCTATAAATCTGCTAATTTTAATAATTAATACTACATATTTGCCACTAGAGATAGACATTAGACACCACCTTTTATCTAAATTAATAATTATAATTCTAAATAATTTAGAATTATCTGGAAGAAAAGAAATGGGCTGGGGTGAGGTTTGAACCTGCAATCTCTGCTTGCCAGGCAGTGCATTTGCCAGTTGCACTACCCAGACCCCAAGCAAGCTCTTGCTTCCAGATTTATTTAGATATAACCTTACGCTGGCTGAGGACGACTCCTATGCCCACGGCCTAAGTATATCTTCATAATAGCACTCAGCTAGCTAACGTTTTACCCATTGAGGGGTGTATGTATATACATAAGTTATATTAAACAACTCAAAGCCATCTGGAACAAAAGAACTGGCTACACCCCAGGGCAATTCTTTTCTTCCAGATGATTCTAAATTATTTAATAAATTATTTAAAATGATAATTATTAATTTAGATAAGAGGTAGTGTCTACCTCTAGTAGCAAATTATTTAGTGTGCAGAGGCATAGTCTTTAAAGAAAGGTTGTCTCTGCAATAGAAATAGTTGTTCCTGGTGATTGGACATGGCAAGCAGTGAAAAGTGGACTAGTATCCATCTGTAATGTATTTTTACTTTTTATTAAATTGTAATTCTGCCAGCCCTTTTTACAAACAAATTATTTGTGCAGAGGCATAGCCTGTAAAGAAAGGTTCTCTCTGCAATGGAAAATAGTTGTTTCTGGTGATTGGACATGGCAAGCAATGAAGATAGGACTAGTATCCAACTGTAATGTAATTTTTACTTTATTAAACCATGTTTTTTGTTTCTGTTTCTATTTTCTTTCTTACAATTGATGTGAAATTTGCCATTTATGTGTTTTGCAGTACGTTGATACCTGTCTATGGAGGACTGACAGCCATGGACAGATGTGGTAGTATCCCAGGAAATGCTATGTGCCAGTCCTTTTCACTGAGCATCACACCAGACATCATGTTCAAACAGCAAATTTCAGTATTCTGACAGCCAACCAGTACATCACACAAATTGTGGGGCCTGTGGTTTGGCCACTGGTGCAGGCCACACCTGACACACTGTACCAGTAAGACAATGCCCAACTGTGTGTCATATGGCAAACTCTCACCAGCTTGAATGGAATTCACATCCTTCCCTGGCCAGCAGCCTCGGTGGATCTCTCTCCCATCAAACACCAGTGTGACCTCGTATGATGTGAAGTGCACCAGGAACCATTACCACATACTATAGATGACAAGCATGCCTCAGTGGACACAGCTTGGCAAGGAATATCTCAGGCAAACATTAATCGCCTTATTGAAAGAATGACTTGCCATATAGCAGCCTGTATAACTGCCCATGGAAACCATATTCATTAGTGAATAAACAGGTCTCTGTTGCATATCCATTTTCTTTTAATCATTTGCATATCTCCATCATCTCTATTAGTCCTGCAATGTGCATTCCATCATGGTGTTGCAATTTTACTTTTGAGTAGTGTACTGTACATACTGTATATTTATATTTGCATTTGAAAAACCAATTTCTAAAGATATTTTCTCAGTCAGAAAAATATAGCATTCAATAAAGTTTTTTTAATCAAGGAACAGATCAGTGGCCAACTTTAGAATGGCTATGAATCAGAAATTAATAAATGTATTATTGAAAGGCAAAAACTTTACATTTGTAAGCTCTAAATGGTTATCTTAGGAATCTTTATACATAAAGAAAAATTTCATATTGTTTGTCCAAACTTTAGCAAAAGCAGTTTAACCAATTCTAACGAAAATTAGCACACTTCTTCTTGTGATCTGTGAAATTTTTCACAGATATTTTTATTTATTACTTAGTAAAATAACTTAAATACTTTTCAAAATATGTGAATATAATATTTCTCAAGTTACACTAATCTGTATTAAATTGTCTCATGTTTTCTTTCCAAGTGTATTTTAATTATTGTTAAGTTATTGATCAGTATAATAAATAATTAATCAATTATTTTTAACGTTTCTTAATTAATTTCAAGCTTTTCTTGAATTATTGGCAAGTCCTTTCTATATATTTGAATTTCATTTTCAGTTAATTTTATTTCTAATACAGAAATGAAGATTAATCCAAATAAAACATATATCCTTATACATATTTCAAAAAGGAAAAAGAATGGTAAGCAAAATTATGATTTTTATCTCTTAAATGATAAATTAATGGTAGTTGATGAAATTNTATATATATATATAGAGCTTTGGATTGTTTTAAAGTAACTTCAATAAAACATAATATTTTTAAGTTTAAAATAGAAACAAGAATGAAAACTAGAATAGAACATATACAAAGTATGTTTAGTTTTGTATTCAATTGTAAAATGTATAAAGATCAATGTTTATGTCTTATGAATTACAAGAAAGAAAAACGGAAAACATAGGTAAATATGGTATATTAATTATGATTGAAATTAAGTACTGTTATTTTTAAATATAGATTCCTCTACCTAATAAACCACCATGGTATCTGATCTTCAACGTCACAGAGAATAATATTCAGGATATCTGTAGTACAATATTGCATTTGTATGCAAGAAAAAAGGTATATTTTATTATTAATTTATATTTTCTTGTGTCTTGTATCCTGTAATTTAAAAGATAATTTACCTTTGTTATATTTCTGTAGGCTGATCCTGAAAAATTGGAAAAAATAATAGAAGATCTAAGAAAGGCACATCAGGAAGCAAAATTAAAGGCTAAAGGAATATCTGGAAATTCAACTCCTACACCAAATGCCAATTCTGGATTTTCTCCTGGTTCTAGACAGAGTAAGTAGAAAGTGATATGTATTATTTAGTCTGTTTTCTAATATTATAATTTATTGAAATTAAATTTTTTGTATAAAAATATTAATATTTATTAGTAGAGAATTTAATATGTTTACATTAAATATACCATTGAAGAAATAAAAATTAGAATACTTCAAAATTTATATTTTTTATTGTTCATAGAATATTTACTCCAAATCCAGTGAGCCCCACAATAGAAAAAATTCAGTTATGTAGCTTGTTGAATGATGTTTTTTTTTCTATAGATTTTTTAAAAGTTTGTTTTATCTAATGTGCATTTTAACAGAAACAATATATATAAAGTAAACTAGCAGATAAGTTCAGTGTTGCTAGGGCAAAAAGTAATGATAGCAAAGATTAAGATTATTACATTATAGCCAATCTTACCTGTTTTCACAGAATGCGAGAATTAGGTTCCCCTGTTTCCAGACTAATAAGAAAATTTTTAGATGGGTCTAAAATTATGTTCAATTTAATGCAAAAAACCGCATCTGTGCCTGTAAATCTTGCATGTTGCTTTCTCTTAACACTTCCATTGTTGAAGCCTTAATCCTGTC
>NW_019384363.1:816599-857259 GCF_000671375.1 Centruroides sculpturatus | reverse complement strand
ATGGCAAGCAATGAAGATAGGACTAGTATCCATCTGTAATGTAATTTTTACTTTATTAAATTGTAATTCTGCCAGCCCTTTTTACAAACAAATTATATATATATATATAGAGCTTTGGATTGTTTTAAAGTAACTTCAATAAAACATAATATTTTTAAGTTTAAAATAGAAACAAGAATGAAAACTAGAATAGAACATATACAAAGTATGTTTAGTTTTGTATTCAATTGTAAAATGTATAAAGATCAATGTTTATGTCTTATGGATTACAAGAAAGAAAAACGGAAAACATAGGTAAATATGGTATATTAATTATGATTGAAATTAAGTACTGTTATTGTTAAATATAGATTCCTCTACCTAATAAACCACCATGGTATCTGATCTTCAACGTCACAGAGAATAATATTCAGGATATCTGTAGTACAATATTGCATTTGTATGCAAGAAAAAAGGTATATTTTATTATTAATTTATATTTTCTTGTGTCTTGTATCCTGTAATTTAAAAGATAATTTACCTTTGTTATATTTCTGTAGGCTGATCCTGAAAAATTGGAAAAAATAATAGAAGATCTAAGAAAGGCACATCAGGAAGCAAAATTAAAGGCTAAAGGAATATCTGGAAATTCAACTCCTACACCAAATGCCAATTCTGGATTTTCTCCTGGTTCTAGACAGAGTAAGTAGAAAGTGATATGTATTATTTAGTCTGTTTTCTAATATTATAATTTATTGAAATTAAATTTTTTGTATAAAAATATTAATATTTATTAGTAGAGAATTTAATATGTTTACATTAAATATACCATTGAAGAAATAAAAATTAGAATACTTCAAAATTTATATTTTTTATTGTTCATAGAATATTTACTCCAAATCCAGTGAGCCCCACAATAGAAAAAATTCAGTTATGTAGCTTGTTGAATGATGTTTTTTTTTCTATAGATTTTTTAAAAGTTTGTTTTATCTAATGTGCATTTTAACAGAAACAATATATATAAAGTAAACTAGCAGATAAGTTCAGTGTTGCTAGGGCAAAAAGTAATGATAGCAAAGATTAAGATTATTACATTATAGCCAATCTTACCTGTTTTCTCAGAATGCGAGAATTAGGTTCCCCTGTTTCCAGACTAATCTGAAAATTTTTAGATGGGTCTAAAAATATGTTTGATTTCCCGCAAAATGCAAAAAACTGCATCTGCTCCTGTAAATCTTGCACGTTGCTTTCTCTTAACACTTCCGTTGTTGAAGCTTTAATCCTGTCCCTTTCCCCTTGGTGTGAAAATTTCGAAAAATCCCTTCTTAGTTTGCGTTCTCGTGGCATACCCTAACTGTGTACCAAATTTCAAGTTTCAATTCCTAACTGTGCTGAAATGTTCACAGTGAAATGCTCATATATACATGTACCACCTATCGTAGGATAAATGTACTATGCCAGCCAGAAACCTTTGCGAGAGTGTATTAAACAACTTCCCAAAGTTTCATGGCAATCGGATAAATGATGTAGTAATGCATGAAGGAAGGACAGACATACATTCAATTTTATATATATATATATAGATTAAGGTATATTTGATATAAAATGCTACTGCATCTCTTAATTAAATATTTTTCTAATGCATTAAAAACTACAGTCTTTTACCCTTTAGGCTTTTTAGTAATTACTTTGTTAAGATTTGGAAAAATCAACACACTGAATGTATGTGGTTAAATTTTTTGACTAGTTGTTTTTATATTTGAATAATAATATTATATCATTTACATTATCAATAATTATTAAACAGCTATAAAAAAGTTTACATGTATATATTACTCTTATCATCATTCATTATTCTTGTTGAGTAATCGGAATGTGTCGCATGCACATGTATACAACACTCTAATTATGTTTAGTTGGTAATATTTTAACTTGTAATTTTTCATACATATATATGTGTCTTTAATCCGAAAAATTACAAGAATTCTGGTAGACTATCTTACAGCCTTTAGGTCAGGAACATTTTTTATTGAAGATACAGGTTACATATGCATTTTGGATTAAATTACATATGTAAGTTTTTTGGATTATAGAGACATATATATGTATAAACAAATAAACAGCTACCATAACAGATATTTGTAATTTTTCTTGATTTAACTTCCTCAGAACAGATATAAAAAATAATTCATAAACTATATTTGTATTGTTTTATTCCATACACAACTAAATCCAGACCATTGAATTTATCTCAATTAAGTTTGCTTGCTTATTATTATTGTATTATTAACTCATAAAATTTTAAAAAATTCACTGTTAAAGTTTTTTCTTTAATTACAGACTCACCAAAACAAGGCCACTCACCTGTTGAAGTAAAGAGAGAAAAAGATGTGCACAATTCAGCAGCAAGTCCAAAGTAATTTTAATTTATTATTATTAAAGTTTTCTGAAAAAAACTTATTTGACATCTGCTTTAGAAATGCTTTAGAAATGTATTTATGATACAGTTGTTTCAGGATATCATTTTCATTAGTTTGTTTCATTTTCAATGGTAAAGAAATGAAATTTTAGAATTTCATTATCTTTGAGTACTAATATTAAAAATTAAAAACGTTTCATATAAAAGCCATTAATCTTAGATTAATTAATGATCTTGTATGGAATAATTTAAATTATATTATATATATTAAAATATGTTTTAGTAAAATAAAGCTAAATTATTCTAAAATTATTGAAACTAAAATTCTCACTGATACATAATTTTATTAAATGTTTTATAATCATTAGTTAATTTTAAAATCTTCTATTAATTTTAGTTGTTGTATGTGTACTAATTTTTTTCAAATAGATGGCTTCATTAGGTAAAATCAACTTTCAAAAAACTTATTAAAGTAATAACAATAATAATAATCAAACTTTGTTTGCAAAAAACTCAAATTAACACTTAATATAAGAGTTTTACATTTTTATCTGTAATAACTAGATTAAAATAAAACCTAATAATGTTTTTAAAATTGGAATAATATATTTAAATCATTGATAGGAATGGGGAAAAAATTGAATTGTTGCTATATGATAATGGAGATTCTAAAACACAAATAGAATTTTTGAAAATAACTTATGTAGGAATTTTTCAGTTAATAAGGTTTCTATTTCATTTACATAACATTTAATAACTAATAGTACGTAACATTTTTCAAATAATAAGTAGTTAATATTTCTTTATAAATTATATTTAACTATAATACTTTTTTTATTATTAGGAACGAGAGAGAACCAAATCACGTTGCTCCAGTGAAAAGAAAACCTCCCAGTTTGTCTCCAAATAGTCCTAGTCCCTCCAGCAAGAAGGATCGTTCAGGATCTTCCGCCAGTCACAGTGGGAGTCGCAGTCCTTCACCCAAAAGAAGAGCCAAAACTCCTCCTCGTAGCTACAAGCCTGTCCATCGAGCGCGTTCACGTTCTAGGACGAGGGAAATAAAAGAAAATAAGCACCGTTCCTTTCACAAACGAAAAAGAAGCCATTCTCGTAGCCGCAGCAAATCGCATAGTCATTCTCCTCATAGACACAGTAAAAGAAGTTACAAAAAGGAGCGAGAGAGGGAGAAATTACGTCACATGTCACGCTCAAGATCCAGAGAACGAAATCATCACTCGAATTCTTACGAGAAGTCTCATAAATCTAGGAAAGAACGATCCAAAGACATTTCTAATCATCGCAGTCGCTCCCGAGAACGAAGTCGGCGGTGACATAAATTTTCCTGCGAATATTAGCGCTACAAAATTTGTAATTTTTTTTGTGTGTGTGGTGTTACCGGACGTCTACAATTATTGTGAATTAGAGAGGAGTTTTTGACATTGCCATATACTGATTTCACTGTAAAAAGATGCTAATTTTAATATGGAATAAATTCATATATCTGTTAATGTTCGTATTTTAATTTTTATTGCTAGAGTTTAGGTAAGTTAATTTCGACGATCTTAAACCATTTAACTACGCTTTTTTTNAGTTTTTGACATTGCCATATACTGATTTCACTGTAAAAAGATGCTAATTTTAATATGGAATAAATTCATATATCTGTTAATGTTCGTATTTTAATTTTTATTGCTAGAGTTTAGGTAAGTTAATTTCGACGATCTTAAACCATTTAACTACGCTTTTTTTTGATTTCATATTTATTTTACTTAGCCATGCGCCCCTGCAGGAGGGAAAATCGACTGAAACTTCTACAAAATTATAATCGTAAAACTAATATTTTACCGTACACTCTTGACTGTGGGAATATTTTGTCTTTTTGTATTGATGCAATACTATCTATAATCTACTTTATAAAACTCCAAAATTTAATAAAATTTATTGATGTAATTATTTTTTTTCCAAACTTTATCGCCCTTGGAAATTTTTTTGCGGACGCCCAGGTTTTGTTAATTTGATGAAATCATTTTACAATGAAATTGTATTGAAATTCACAAAAGATAATTTATTTTCGTGTCAAATACCTCTTAAATGGAAGGCGCATTCAGGTTGCTGGGCCCTGTGAGTGGATAACACACAATGATTATACTTTATTCATTTTCAAACTAGTACTTTTTTTTAACTCCGCCCTGTGGGCACTAAGAGGGCCTCTTTTTGCAAGCCCATTATGGGTTCGGCCAGGCCACAATGGGGTGCCGGGTGGTGAGGGACGGGGCCCGACATATCCGAACGGACCACTTCCCCGAAAAATTCCTGGGGATTTTTCGACCCGTTCGGATTCGAGCCCGGGTCCCCCAGGGCGATAGGCTGCCACCTTGACCGCTCGGCCATTCGGCCGCTTCAAACTAGTACTAGTTGATCATTGATACAATTAATACCGAGGTTGAGGCCGAAGTTCAAAGGTTAAACTTGTACGGCAAGCAGAAGTACACGTTCACGTCGCGCACTGACTCATGGGATATTGAAAATTGGCGGAAACGTTTAACAACGACGAATGTTACTAGCGAAGGTAAATATACAAATTAAACTATTTTAAAGTATATATAGGATGTTTAATAACATTAAATAATTATTTTTAATTAGCGTCGTGTCTCTTACCGTACAATAGGACTACCTCATACTTTTGTTGAGGGAAGTAGTGGCTTATGTAAATCCGAAAGCAGCTCGGGAAATTATTTTTAGAAAATTTACAAACGTATTACGCTATTGATGGTACAAGATGCTGTGAAAGAACAAACCTACTCCTACAGAATGATAAGCTATTATGAACAGAAATACAGTCGAACCCCCTATAACACTGATTTTTCCGTTTTATATGAATTCCGTGTTGTACGAGTCACTTAGATTTTAGATACGTGAGCCGTTCACAGCCCGTACAGGAGCTCTGTACTTCAGATATACTAATAATATATTCTAATAATACTAATATACTGTGTTATAAAAATAGCAGATTGTCATTAGCAACGGCAAAAGAGTGGAAACATCATTCGCACTTGTTTGCCTCACGTAACTGCTGAACGGAAAGTCCGTTGTTCGCAGCGTACGTTATACGAGGCACTACTGTATATATATTTAGCTCTCCATTCCTGCTTTTTGTTTGATTGATAATATGCTGTTCGGCCAACAAAAAAAAGCATTAGATACCAATGTGGCGATGGAGGGTAATGACGCTCACGGTAATACTACGTTCGCACACAATCCACGACTCGCTTCTATCTCGATTTACCTACAATCTGGATTGTGACTGTCGCTCGTCAAACGTCGTGCTGTTCGCACAGGCAATCCGCTCGAGAAGAACCTGGCTATTACACGCGATCATAAAACTGACGTAACTACGCGGTAAGTCACAAACACCAACAAACAAAATGGAAGTTTTGGTTAGAAATAAATACTTTTTCTTGCCATACATCTAATAATAGACAGATGTCGTCGTCTCTCCAGATGTCTTTTTTATTTCTCTGTCGATAGCCCGACACGTGTTCAGCAGCCATCTTGTATTTTCTCGCGCGCGTGGGATTGTGGGATCTCTCTTATGACTGGATCTAGTTTCAAGAACTCTCTCCAGTCGATCGCTATAGAACCTCGTTTAAGTCGAGAGCGTTCGCACCGCGGAACTCTCTCCGACCTTAGCCACAATCTGGATCGAAATGCTCGGTGCGAACGGGGTATAAGCTAAGTACAACAACCGACGACTTTAATATTTCACCTGTTTCTTGTGTTTCAAACAAAACTAAATGGGAAAGATTGAGTAATCATAATAAAACATTTACAAATTCTAGTAGCTACTCCAGAAAATCACAAACTAGAGGCGTTAGAAAGTGAAATCGAAGAAGACCCAGAGAAAAATACAAAAAATTGGTCACACAGACTGCAGAGACCAAATCATAAATTTAACTGTTGTTTTATGTATAACTTCACGTAAAATAACGCGTTCCAATGCCCATCCACTGAGTTGAAATGCCTGACCATGTCCGATAGTTGCGCTGGATGGATAGCATTGGAAATTGATTAATAAAATTTTTTAGAATTAAACCAAATTGTAAAGAAGACTTTAAATTTATATTTTATTAACAACGTTTTGATGTTTGTATAAATTTGAGTGTGTTATTTTAGTTTTCTCTTATAAGTTAGGGGCACGGCGTCGTCATATTTCCCCTATAGAGAGGCTTCAAGTCGACATCACGAGTGACGTCATGAGAATGCGCAATTGTCCGGCGCCATCTTTGTGGTTTGTTTACGTTTATTTGTGTTTACGCGCGCTTTAGCTGAAGTTCTTGTTTATTCATCGCAAATATCACTATGGTGAATTATTGTGTAATTGGGTGTAACTAGTTCACTCAAGAAGAAAGGAACGTCATTTTTTAAAATTCCCGGCATTATTTGTCATCGAGGACCCCAAACCGAGGAGCTTTCACGACGAAGACAATTTGCATGGCTCTAGAGAATTAACCGGAAAAATTTCAATACGTATAATGTGAATATCACTACAAGAATTTGTCAGAAACATTTCATTTCAGGTAAACAATAACATGTGATTACCAGTGACCAATAAATGATTAGATAAACTTTCATGGGTATCATAGTGTGTACAAGCCGGTTGCATAAATAATAAAAAGCCCTTTGTTAATACAGACAAAATGAAATTAAATAATTTTAACAACCGCAAATTTTAGTTTGAATAGATAATGATTGTGTTCTACCTTCATTTTTCGCCTTTCGGTTTGTTTTCTTAGTCTCTGCTTGTAATAAATATTCAGTAGAGTTAATATTAAAGTGTTAAGCAAAGAAAATCGTTTAACAGATAAAAAGTTAGAAATAAATTTTGAACCAATTGTCCTTCCAGTCTAATTTACATAAATAAAAGTTTGCATTTTTTAAAGATATAAACCAATCATTTTCATTGTTCATTTACAAATACGTAAGTTAGGTTGTTTTCGTGAGAAACGTTAACATTTCTTTAAGATGTTACTTTTTATAATGATTTTTTTACATTAGTAACAAATAATCATTACGTAGTAACCTTCAAGTTATTCCTGACAAATTATTTATTATTTATATATAACATACCATAATGATAACTTTTTCAATAATATACTATTAAAAAGAATTCTTTTGCCCCAAAGGAAAACCTTCCTCATTTTATGACCAGTCATCACCAGACTGGAAACATTATGCATGGGGTATGAATGGCCAAACCCAACTGCCTATCGGGAGCGTTACGAAAGAGCACATAATCAAGAGAAACACAACCACTTGTAAGATAGTTACAGACCCCTAAAGATTTATAAGCTTTCATTTGTGAAAGAGTGTAGTAATTTGTCGTCAAAACTAAATAGTTTTTGATGTCACCAAATTCTACTTTAGGCCACAACTCTTGATGTACAACGATGCTGGCTTCGTATGGATCGACACCTTGACGTAATGAAACTTTCTCTTCATATAAAGCAGCAACTTGTCCTGTCATACTGCGAGAATAACAAGCCAGAAAAGGACCGTTTTTAACTTTGTCCATGATATAAAAATGCTGCAGTTAAGTTTAAATTGAAAAAAAAAAAGCGCTGCCAACCTGTCAAATAACAGACTACGAAAGCTAGACCACAAACATGGCGGAGGGGCGGAGAAAACGTGCATTTTATCATGACTATACGAAATAATTATGATGTTCATACAGTGCAATTGTAAAATTCCTCTGCAGTGGGTAGAGAAATTGGAGAAACTTCCAGTCACGAAAAAATGATGTCACAGACAGACCACTCATTGAGTGTTTACTTTTAACTCCAATCTCGCCCCTAGCGCGCTCAGCCTGTATATTTTTTGTTAGCTACCAATGAGCACGACCAGTGGCGTACCGTAGCAGGGGCGGCACTTTTTAGGGGGCGGCAAAATTTCACAATAAATAATAATATCTTGTAAGAATTTGAACCATTTTATTTCATATTTTCGTCCACTTACGACTCGGACCGATTGAAATGAGCACGGAATAGTGTTATCATCTATCCGGACAGTCCGGGAATCGACTCGCCGTCCGGGGATATCGTGCGCAACCTGTTGACCTTTTTTTTTTCTTTTGCTTGTACGATTTATTCGTATATATATATATATACACCTTCAATATCCAATAGAGCTAGGCCACTTGCGTTATTCCTATCCAAGTGTCCCTAGTCGCTAACTGTAACTGATTTAGAACCAGCATGCACTGCAAATTATTCTTCGCATTGCAAAATGATAAACGCATGCGTCAGGAACTTCTTTTCGAACAACCCTCACCTCCCGTCCGGGTCAGCGATTTTAAAAAAGTGGCAACACTAGCACGGAATTTTTCATTACTTATTATGTGACGAAACTGAAATTTAGTCTTTTAAATTGAGATACCTAAATAAGGGGGGGGCGAAATTTTCCTCCGCCGCGGGCGGCTGACACCCACGGTACGCCACTGAGCACGGCGTTTACTTTTCGCACCCATGACGTCATTGCTAGCTCGGAGAATTTACAACGAGCTTGGAGTTTGTTCAAAGATGGCTAGTTTGACATCAGGCTGCGCTAGGTGTCAGCTCGGCGAGCTTGGAAGTTAGCAAAAAGTAAACGCATCCATTGAAAGAGTTGAAATAAGCTATGATGTCACCACTCAGCTGAGCTACGTGAGCATGACCCACTAAGGAGGGACTTTAAGATCGCACTGTATGTTGAATAATGATTAAAAAATTAGTATTAATATAAACTATAAAATAAAAAAAACTCTTTAAAATGTAAATACAAAACAATTTAAATGCTTTATTTAAAAAAAATAATAAATCTGTACAAAACTGAATCATAATAAGAACATGCTAAACTATGTTCTCTTTCACATTAACACTTTATTTTTGCAATTTAACTATACAAAACTCTTTTATACTTAATTCTAATTTATTATGCATGAAAGTTAGAGCCTAGAAATATCTCTTCCAAAAAGAAGTGTTTTTAACCAATCCATAGGCACCTGCATTCTTGATCTCCAACTTCCTAATCTTGTCAAATATGCAGACCTCCATAGGAACCAAGAGAAGAAACCTGAAATACATTTAAATGAAGTGAGAACTTGTAATTAAATAATAAAATTATCTTCTAAGACATAATTTTAATAATTTATTCAAATTGTTAAAATTATTAGTTGATTGAACAGTTCATTCATTGGTTGATTGAATATAAGGTAATAGAAAATTTAGGCTCTATAGCCAACCACAATTACACATGGCCAGTGTGATGAGAGAGAGAGAACCATGCATCTATACTACTAACAATAATGATGCCATGAGATCCAAGTTTGAACTGATTCAGATAAGATTGATATTTCATTATGTAGCCACCTTGCTAACTCATTGTAAATTGAATTACATGTAGTTAAAGGAAATCCTCGTTAGTTTGAAATTCAAGAGACAAAATAATCGTGACTTTGAATTATCCGAGATTTACATATTTCTCTAAAATATGCCAAATACCATGTAACATGTAATTTATTAAGAAAACGGAATAGGGCTACGTATACAGAACGCTATTTTCGTTAATTTAATTTTTCACATCTAACAATTTGGTACTTTCTTAATTCTAATAAATGCCTTCCAGTAGCCAAGTGGATAAAATCACTAAACATTGGTCATGGGTTCGGGCCTGGCCAACGGCCACATATTTTCCGCGGTTTCTTCACGTTAGTAACACCTAAATAGGGTCCCATAATCCTGGGATGCATCACCTTGGGCAGATCGCGCACATGTCGTGTTATCGTAACCAAATAAATGAAACTGATTCTAACAAGCAATTATTTAGTGTGATAACGTCACAATGCTTTAAGTTTTAATCATATTTTTAATTTATTTAATTTAAAACATATGCTTTCCACACAAATTATTAGTAATGTCTTGCCCTGTACATCATACTTTTCCTTTAACAATAGAGTTGTGCCAGTCATCTATAACATCTTTTGGGAGAAAAGTTTTGAAATGTAATAGCATGACTTCCAGTTTGCATCAAAAGTTCATATATAGTTAATCAGGGCCTCCTCCCCTAAGATTTCCGTATCTGGTCTCAACCTTCATCTACCTAACTTCTCGAGATTAAAGAAAAAGACAGAGACAGACAACATACAGACGAACAACAGCTGGAATTTATAGGTCTACGATTGTTTTTAAATTGCAGCCCAATACTTTTTCAATAAATGTCATATTTGCGGGAATGTACTTCCTATGTAGTTTATACAATCTGCTTCCAAAATATAAACACTTTATCATCACATAAAAGCAATTATTCTCACATTTTTACAAGACTTTTTTATTTAATCAAGTCATATCTTTCTGATGTTAAGGTTAGCAATTTCGATCAAGTGCAGGGCCATCATAACCTATCCAAAACGGATCACTTTTCAAATATTAATAATAGACCAGTATTAATTAGTAGTCAAAAAGTTCTTTATTCCTCTACTATAGAATTTAGAGTTTTTTTAAATGTTGTAGATTGGTCACTTGGTGTGATAAACCCTTACCTAACATTACCTTCGTAGTTATATAAATCAAATAATATAATATAAGGATTAGAAGTACTAAATAATCTAATAATCTTAATCTTTTTTGTTGTTATTTTTGTACAGACAACGCAGGAGTCATCTGCTAGTACTAATATAAATAAACTGCATATAAATAGTACCTGTCAGGTGAGAACCTCATAGGTTGCCAGATAGGTTTTATAAAAAAGCAAAGCAGAATTCCTTGAAATGTTGCCCAAATTATTTTTGAAGAGGCCCAAAATGTAGTAGCCTGGAGCCCTATAAATATCTGAATACTTGTAGCCCAATTTTGCAATTCCAAAAACCAGTGGCATTTTATGAGGTAAGAGAAAAGGTAGTCCATGGGTAAAAAGCCTCTAATAAAAAGTGTACTCTACCATAAAACTGTTATGTTCCTGAGGTGTTTAATAAGAACAAAGTATGAAGACATTTAATTTACTGTTTCTTAAGTTTATTGTGAATTTTTTAAAAACAAAATACTGTGTTAATCTCATTTATTAAAAGTAAAGAAAAAGTGTGTACTGACTATGACTATGCCAGAGAAAGAGTAATGAATGATAAAGCTGCTTACTATTATTGAATTATTTAGAAACATATTAATTGTTGATAAAACATAGTTGCTGTTTCCAGATATATGTCAGAAATATAACAAAATCTAATTTTATATATAGTCAATGTTAAAATAGATACAGTAAACAAAATCTAAAGTATTATCTCATCACTCATATTCATCAAACTTAGTTTTGATAATCACTTTATTTTTTGGCTGTTAAAACATTAAAAATACACCATAACAGATCATAAAGTGAAAATAATAATAGGTAAATGAGAGTTTTATAATTATGTTGATGCCAAAGAATTCAATTATTTGTGAATTATTGAAGGAAATGTGTTAAATATGTGAAGAATATGGTCTTATGATAAATACAATCCTCATATCTAAGCTTGTATAAGATATATAAATATCTTTTCTCTTTAATAATTATTTTTCACATTAACTTTTGCATTCAATTTATAAATATAAAAAAAAGTAAAATTAAATTTTATTTAAAATTTTTAGTTTCATTACTTTATATTTTATCTTACTTCATATGTTTTATATAGTAAAATATAAAATAAAAACAAAATTAATTTTTGTGTTTGATTAGTTTTAAACAATAAAACATACAACAAATTAATAATTATATTAATGAATAAGGATGGCAAACCTTGCAGTTTCATTTCAGGTAGATCACTTAATGCTGTATATTCTCCAATATAAGCTAACATTCCCATAGATTTAAAATGAAATTCAGGAATATCGGATGTATCTGTTTTATTCAGACATTTTGCTAAATAACGACCTTGTCTCTCTGCAACCTAAATAAATGTTTCAAAAATTTAGAAAATTGAATGATAAAAGCAAAAACAATTACTGTATACATGGTATAATGAATTTTAGTTTAATAAATGAATGTATTGCTGATAGTGTATTAATTTTTCCATTTATATACAGTAGAGCGTCGTTTATCCGAATCAATTGGGGACTGGGGTTGTTCGGATAACTTATTTTTCGGATAACCAATTATGTATGAAAAAATATATTAATTTATCCCATGTTGAAATTTTTCTCCGTTGCATGTCTCTTTGCGTTGAATTTTCGTCAATGTTAAGTCTAACAAAGACTATTGTATCATTAAAAATTATTTTTTTATTTTGTACAAACAAAATAAATATATTGAAAAATATAAAAACAATAAAAAATTATACTTCAGAAGTTAATTTAGTATCAAAAACTTAAAATATTTGAGTAGCCGAAGACATAGCCAAAGATTACAGCGCCACAGCACTGGCGAAAATTTAAATTTGTTGACTGGAATTCCTTCGGATAACCGACCTTCGGATAAATGATGCTCTACTGTACTAACTTATAATCATTATTTATTCTATTAAAATCTTGACCAGATATGATACATGTAACCATAAACTGAAAAGTGTATTAACCACAAAGTAATAAATATATACATGTAAACTAAATTTTAAAGATTCTTATATAAAACACATAAATTATCTTCTCATTATCTTTTATATTCAATTATATAAGTATTTTGAGAAATTACAATTAATTTACAATATTTAAAAGCATACAATTGTTTTCACATTAGGTAAAAGCATTACTTAGAAACACAACATACAGGTAAATAAAAAAATTTCTCAGAAAGTAAAATTATGGCCCTAATGGAAAATGTATGTTTTTACAAGTTTATGTTGTACTAATATTTAATCTTTAAAATTTATTTGTTTAATTTCTTATTCTAAAACATGTCCATTGAAATACAAACATGTCTAACTGATGCCATATCAGGTATTATAATGAAACACTTGACAAATTACACTCAACTTAGACTTTTCACAGTGTTAACAGTTTTGCAAGAACTTAGAGGGTAGACAGAACTTTTGCAACATTTCTGACAGATAATCATGATAATTATTGCTAGTAGTGTAAACCCATATGGAAATTGCTTGTGCAAGATTTGTTACAAGTAATTGTCCAGTCTATCTGCACCTTCAGAGATAATTTCCTCCTAAAGAAAAGTCTACTAGTTTGATCTGAAAGTATTGCATGCTAGCAGGTGTTTTCAAATTAGAACTGTGTTTGTAACATCGGCAGCAAAAAGTGATCTAAACATGACCAGATTGGTTGGACTTGTTTCTACAGCCTTGTCAAACTACAGTAATGCCCTGAACTTACACGATAGGTGGGACCGAGTGGTAACCGTGTAAGTCGAATTCGCGTAAGTCGGGGTATAATTTTGCATATAAATACATACAAATAATTTTTAATTGGGGCCGGAGACTAAAGAAAACAATAATTTAGAAAAAAATGTTTAATAAAATCTTAGATAATACATATGTATAACAAATTAGGCCTATATTATTTTACAATTTTTCACATTTACTTGATTATTACGCCATAATTTTAACATTGTTTCCATCTCAGCGATAATACTGTGACGTTTACGAATGATGCTTGAATTTAAAGATTGAGCATTTTTCACAGCTTCGAGAATTTTTTCTTTGCCTTTTATAATTGTTCTGACCGACAATTCCGGTAGATCAAACTTCTTTGCCAATTCACAAATTTTCATTTTTGTATCGAAGTCTTTAATAATGGGTACGTTCGTAAAGTCAAACGAGTTAAACGCGTTAGTAACGAATCGTTCGAAAAGTCTAACGAAATAGGAATAACGATGACTTCATTCTCGCTTAACTCGTTCGACTTTACGAACATACCCAATGTTAACTTTACATTCCAAAGATAAAGTTTTTCTTTTCTTGTTTGATGCAGAAGAATTAGTTCTACTTCGTTTGGATGACACAGTAAAGTCTCTCAAGTCTCCGTAGATATAACAAACACAGAAATAAATAACACAAAATAAATTGTAGCTATATGTCGATTCCACGCGACACATCCGAACATGTAAGCTGAACAATAGTGTGGGGGAGTAAGTAATCAAGGGTTGCGTGGCACTCAAACAAAAGACAAATCGACGAGATTTGAAAATTGTGTAACTCCGGGTTCGTGTAAGTCGGGATAGTGTAAGTCGAGGTATTACTGTATAAACTTTCCTAGTTAGACATATGCTACAAGTATTTTATTTTCTTTTTATAACATACAATGATAATATGAAAAGATTGAAATTAAGTAAGTGTCATTAACAATATTAATAAAAAAGTTGGCAGAATCAAGAAATAGTAGTTTTAATAAACAAGCATTTTCAAATAGTATCTGAAGATAAGTTGTTTTTTATTTTTGTAAAGTTTATTTAGTATCAAAATAACAAACCAATGTATTAAAGTTTCTTTTATAATTCTTGGGTTAGTATTACAGTGGAATCTGTTAACTCGAATTGGTTGGGAAAAAACGTTTGGACTTTGAATTAAAAAGCTTCAACTTACAGAGGTTTGGCTAAAAATCAAAATTTTGTGCATTGACTTATCAGTGACCCATAATAAACTATTTGTATCTGATCTTATTATGTAGAATCATTGTGTCAATGTAAACCTCTTGGTGTTGTTGAGAAACTCAAAAACACTTAACCGAGAAATACTTTTCTGAATGGTTGATCTGTTCACTCCTAAGTGTTTAGTAAAGATTTTTTAAGTGCAATATTTTGTGCCTAGAATCAATCTGTTTTTATTTTTTATCACACAAAAACCACTCTTTACAATTGTTATGTTTTTAAAATTTTGCTGCAAAGGTTAAAATTTTTATGTAGAATTGAACTATAATCGTTTTTTTAAATTAATTTATCAAAAATCCATTTATTTATTATGTCAGCTAGTCGCAAAAATCCATTAGCAATCAAATTAAAAAAAATGTTTGAAAGAAAAGTAGGTTCTAATGGCAGTTACAGTATCTAGGTCACACATGCTGTCTGCAAAGCTCCATCCCTTGCCTGCCATCAAATGACACAATGTTTATTTTTAGTCATTTGTAGTTCCTATGCTTTATAAAAAGTTTCTAATTACTTTATTTGACAGATGAATGTTAATTATCTTATTTAATGGAAAATTAAAACTCTGGAGAGTTTATGAAAATAATGTATCTAAACCTTGTTTGAGTTAAACAGTTCAACAAATTTGAATTAACCAGTTTGACTTAACATGTAAAATCTCTATGCTGGATGATCAGGGAAAGAAAATGATTTCAAGTTATCCCAGTTCAAGTTAATCAGGTTCCATTGCATTATGTAGTAAATTATTACATTTTTTAAATAAAATGATAAAGTACCTGAGCAGTTGCAGGTAATGACATATTTTGTATCTCAGAACAGTCTCCAATAGCATAAATATCTTTATTTTCTTCTCCCAAAATTCTCAAATAGTTGTCTGTCAATATCTAAACACAAAGATAATGTAAATAATATATACAAATTTATTATAAAATTAGTCTTTTCCTTCTTAATACTGAAATAACTAATATGAAGTTAAACCATTACAATATATATACTGATTTACAAATCAATTATACTAACCTTCATATTTACTTTGTCACATTATATATATATATATATATATATAATATGTAACAAACTATTCTACATATAATATAATATACAACTATATACAAGGAAAAGACAAAATAGCCAAGGTAATCTTGCTATTGACTAGCTAGTTGTTAGGTTAGAAGAATGTCCAGCAAGAAAGGTCAAATACTTTTATGTCTCTCAATCATTAGTTGACAGTTGAAAGTTTGGTTTGGGAAGCTTTGTTCTAACTCATGTTTTTCTCCCATTTTGTTTGCCTGAGGAACAACAGTTTTTTGCTACACATAGAAACATTCTCTGTATAGTATAGTAGAAAACTATATTCTACAATATAGTGATTGGACATGCCCTACTCTATAGTGCATAACATTTTTCCAGCAAATATAATAAATAAAATTTGATAAACTAATTATGAGGATTGTTACAGTTCTATGAATATATTTTAGAGTAAAACTGTATTCTAAATGTAATTTAAAATACAGTTAGCATACTAGGTATAACTACCAAATAAGATTTAATTTTTTTAAAATCAATTAACACTACCAGTAATGAAGATATTTTGCACATAAAAAGTTAATCTAAAGATATTTAAACATATAAACAATATAACATTTACTTAAATAAGTAATATTTATTTTCAAAATTCTTGTTCAAAATTGCTCATTATTTAATAACAGCAAGCAATGTCCAAAGTAACTATGACATTATTACAAATTAAAGATATCAAATTATGACTTACCCTACCATTTTGAGTTTTAGAAACATCAAGTCCATTGGTAAATTCACGAGGTGCCAAACCTGTACTCCATACAACCAATCCACAAGATATATTGTCTCCATTTGCCAAAACTACACTTTTTGGTTTTACTTCTGCACATGATCATTAATTATTGTTAATTCATCTTAATAATTGTATTATATATATATAAAAATAGTAACTATTCAATTTTTATGTAATTTGATGTAATTTAGTAAATATTCAAATTATAAAAAAGCATATTTCAAATTGTATTAAATCATTCAATACATAATAATTTTACTAATAAATTATACAGTGGTATCTCAGAATACGAACGCCCCAGCATATGAAATTTTCAGGATACGACATGAAATTCAAACATATTTTTGCTCCACGATACGAACAAAAACTCACCCTACGACGTTACATTAGTTTGCAGCGCCATTTTTTATTCACTTCTGTTCGTTGGTCTCAGTCTGCATGTTTGCTTCGTCTTGGAAGTATCTCGCTCGATAAAGGAAATCTTGAGGTATTATCAGAAAGTGACTGATTTTATTGAAAAGAAACATCCCAAAAAGGTTCACATTGGCTGTATTGCTGCTCGGAGTAATGACATTTGCCTAAGTCATTTTAGAAACATTTTAAAAAGTAGGCAAAACCAAACCTCTTTGCATAGATATTTTACCAAGCGACCTCTATCCAGTGGAAGTGCTGGTAGAAGTGAAGGAAAGAAAGCAAAAAGCAGTGAATAAAAATTAAAAAATAAAACAACACTAATTTTTTAAAATCTTTTCTAAGTTATTTTTAAGTTATTGTTACATTATGTTATGTAACTTAAGTTTTAGTATGATTTCCCTTCTCCCTCTCTTCCGCCACCAATTTATACCTCCACCGTTGTCTATCCTCAAAGGTAAAGTGCAAATAAAATTACATTTTTTTTATCAATTAGTATTATATTATGATTATTTATACATTTACAACTACAAAATGCATTTTTCAGTGTTTTCCTTACTATAGTTATTTTTTTTAAAATGTATTACTTAGCTTTAATTTGAGTGTGTTTTTCGTGTTGGAACGAATTATTTGGTTTTACATGTAATCGTATGGGGAAAAATGATTCACCTTATGACATTTTCATGATACGATCTCAGTGTCGGAACGGATTAATTTCATATCCTGAGGTACCACTGTACATAGAACTCTCCATAGCTTAAACTGGTCTTCAAGTTCAAGTTTAGAGGTTTTACTGTATTTATTTATAATACATATATTATTTTTATACTATTAGTTAACAAAATATATGCTANATTTTGTACAAACAAAATAAATATATTGAAAAATATAAAAACAATAAAAAATTATACTTCAGATGTTAATTTAGTATCAAAAACGTAAAATATTTGAGTAGCCCAAGACATATCCAAAGATTAAAGCGCCACAGCACTGGCGAAAATTTAAATTTGCCGACTGGAATTTTTTCGGATGATTGACTTTCGGAAAATCGACGCTCTACTGTATATAAAATTATATTAAAAAGTAATGATGATATGAATTTTAAACATTTCAAATTTAGAACTACTGTTTATAAATGTATTAATAAAATTAAAAAGAACCCTTATCTAACTTTATGTTTACCTACTACTGTAGATTTGACTAAAATAAAATTATCTCTCTGACGAATTTTCTTTTCTGCATATGACTGAAGCTTTTTATCAAATGTTGATAATATTTTTTTCTCTTCAATTAACGTAACCTTGATTAAATCCTTTTGTTTCTTATAATATCGAGAAACATCCTAAAATTAAAATTATTATTTAAACTTAAGAAGATAAAAAATATATTATCATAAATTATAAGTATTCAGAATTAGGAATTTTAGGAATTTGAAAAATTCAGCACAAAAGTAAAAATTTATTTTATACTAAATAAAAATAATTTTTTACATTTTTATAAAATATGTATATGTAAAATTGAATACATTATCAATTAATTTAAAACTAAGTAAATAATTTTGGGAACATTATTAAAGAAATGCTGTTGTATATTAATTTTCGATTATATATTTATCAAATAACCAAAAATGATATAATACTGAGTTAAAAATGTTTTTAAAATATAATTTAATTTTGATTTGATTTTTAGGAACACAATAATTCAATAGTTGAAGTGTTCACATACTTAACTGTTTTATGCAAAAAATAAATTTTACAAAGTTTTAACATGAAGAAAAATATATAAATACACTTATCTAATTTTAAATTAGTATAAAAAATAAAAAATCTATAGCAATGAGACATTGTTACAAAAAGATTAATTAATTAATTTCATATTAGAATATCTGGATGATGTGAATATCTTTAGTTTTTTAAAAAATTTGAATTGGGATAGACAGAAAGTGTTCTAATCCCAATATAGTAAGGATTGCTTTGTTACATCATTTGCTTGCCCACTTACTTGATGGATTGCCTCTACTGAGCCTTATGATCTCACAAAGCAATGTTTTAGTTTGCTTAAAATATTCATGAATAAAATACTTTGTTTTCTTTTTAACATAAAAAAAATTATAAATCTTAATTGCAAGTTCTTTGACTACATTCAAATATAATTAATCAAGTACAAGTACATTATATATCAGGGGTGGCCAACCTGCGGCTCGCGAGCCACATGCGGCTCTTTGAAAAATTATTTGTGGCTCTTGGTAAATGTACCCGAGTTCCCTTTTCATTTTTGTGTTATTATATTTTAAAAAATTATTATCGTTTCGTATGTGTTTCAAAATGTCTTTTAAACAGGGCTGTGGAGTCGCGTAAAAATCTACCAACTCCGACTCCGACTCCGGCTAAAACACCAAAACTCCACAACTCCGACTCCGGCTAAAACACCAAAACTCCACAACTCCGACTCCGACTCCGACTCAACAGCCCTGCCAAGGCTGTGGAAGTCGCGTAAAAATCTACCGACTCCGACTAAAATATCAAAACTCCACGACTCCGACTCCGACTCCACAGCCCTGCTTTTAAATTACTAACAACAAATATGAAAGATTAAGTGCAACGTTGTAACAAATTTCATTTCCGTCCAAGTTAAGAATGATATGACTCATCGAAAACTGCGCGAACGAATATAAACAGTGGTGTAATCGTCCGTTATCGACCAACTCCAGACTGATTTTGAATTTGTAAACTGTCATTGCAATGGACAGCTGACATTGTGCTCTGGAAGAAACAATTTGTATCACTCTTGCTATGGATATAATTTGTAATCTGGAATTTTTTGCATACCTTTTTAATACGTATTTAATTGCGGCTCGCGAAAAATTTCAAATTTTGAAAAATGGCTCGGACTATCAAGGAGCTTGGCCACCCTGGTTATATATGGTTCAAGTACAAGTACAAGTATACATTATATATATTCTTTGGTGTATTATAATGATAGTTAATTCAGTAATTAACTATCATTATAATACACCAAAGAATTTAATCTGATTTTTAGATTTAAAAAAAATATAAAATCATTAACACAAAAACACAAACATTTTTATTAAACATTAAGTATATTTAATTTAAATTTTTAATTATTATGAAACATAATTATTAACAATATCAGCTGAAATGAGCCTATGAGAAAAAGATAATTAAAAATATTTCTAATTCTGTAGTTTTCAAATAATTTGATAACTAAAAGTTCAAAGCAATGTAGAAAGCAATTCTCTTAATTATATCTATTGTTATTACTGCAGGAGATGAAAATAATTTCAAAACATCTATAGAATACTAGAGAATCCTGATCTTGACAGTCCGATGGACTATCAAATCTCTAGTTTTTTCCTCAAGTCTAAAAGATATCATCCTTAACTGTCTCATGTTTGAAATTTATTACTTTTTAAAAATATTCATTTCAAATATTTTAAAAATCTAATAACAGTTCCAATTACTGCTGGATTTTTTTGATTACTTGATGACTTATGAATAAATGAAATCATCAGATTCTTTATTTAAAAACTTATACAAGACATACAATCATTGAAGACAAATATTTTATTAATATCAAATATTAATTATTTTATTATGATATGGGTTATAAGATATAAATTTGTGTTGATTAAAAAAAAATAAATCTTCATAAAATTAGAAATATGGAGGCTGAATAAGCAATGTGAACAAAACAAATGATAAATGGTTAGAAAACACAAATGGCTAGTTTAATACAAACAGTGAAAATAGGAACACTGCATAAAGTAAAACCTCATTATTTCAATATTGGATAATTTGAAGTATCATGTAATTCAAAGTCATGTCTATCCCTGACCAAGAGAATAGGATTTCGCATATATTTTGTAAAGATAATTCAGTCATTATCTGGTCCAGTGACCTGCAAAAATAATATTTAATTTGAAATCTTCCATCATATTACATGTTTATAAGAAAGTTTCCATGCCAAAATGGCAGTTTTGGTTTCAGTTTTACCAATTATACATTGTTGATTTATTGGACATCCATTGGTAATATGTACAATTTGGACTACCAACGAGGAGTGAGCTTTTTTTAATTTTTATGGAAGGAATTATTTTGGACATTTTTCACAAAAATATATTGTTTCAATAATTCCAAAGTACATTAAATACACATGCATATTTACAATAGAATGTGTACTTATAGCTTTAAACATTAATAGAGATTGTTTCCATCAGATCACATAATTTTCAAAATCTCAAACTTAAGATGGTGAATTCTTCATAGAACTAGCCATTGATCCTCTACAAGAAATTCATGGTAATTCTTTTTGAAGCACTTAAGCTTTTTGTATGTTATTTTCAGGCCTTGCTTTGAATATAATTTGCTTACGTTTTTATTGTTTTCATTAACTACATGCCAACTGACTACTTTTTCGAAATATCTTCAAATTCTTAAGTAATAACTCATAATATAAACGCATTTGTAAATGAACAGGTAAAATTATATAAGATAATGTCATAATTTTATTCAAGAATTACAAAAAGTTCTATTTGAAAAAAAAGTTTGAATAATTTGAACCCAGATAATTCAAAGTTGTGTTTTTTTGGTCCCTCGAGTTTCAAAATAGTGAGATTTTACTGTACAGTCGACCCCCCTATAACGTAGGTTCATATAATGTGGATGTGTATATCGTGGCAAAAAAATTGCAACCGTATTCGTATAAAGATGCTAAAAGGGACTCGTAAAGTGCGGTAAAACATCATCGCCGACTTGTGTCGCAACAGGATTGGTCGAATCTGGACCAATAGTGGATGAGCAGCCGAACTACTTAGACGCTACGGAGAGTTTAGGCAGGTAAGTTGAGTTTACTATCGTCTGTACAGTATATAAATTAGGTACTGTAAGTCTAATACAGTGCTGTAATTTTATACATTTCTTGTGAAGAGAACATTTCTTATTCAACAGCCATAAAAATTATTTCTATTAACAATATCTCCAAAGTTCAGCGGATTTTTCAAAGAAAAATAACTTATCAGAAAACATGCCTGCCGTTCGGTACTCTGCTCTGCGATGAAAACAAGCTTAAGCAATGGCGACGTCGAACGGTGCACACTCGGTAAGTAATCCTACAATTTTTTGTTTATAGCATAGTTTATACAGATTATTCCCAAAAAATTATATGTGTTTTGGAAATGTTGAGTTAAATTAGTCTAGAATCGATTAATTTTATGGAAGAAAACCTTTCAAACAGCCGTAGTCCGTAAACTGCACATGTGCCGGGCTGTGATTGGCTCATGTATTTAAGGATTCCTACAACACGAAATTCTTATAAAGTGGAATGTATCTACCGCGTTATAGGGGGTCGACTATATTTGATCATGTGCAAGACTGCAGAAACTTAAAGAAATTTGCAATATTTTTAAAAGTAAAAGGTTTTACAGTAGAACCTCGAAAACTCGTCCCTCGATAACTTAGCACTCCGGATAACTGGTCCACACCTTGACAGGGCAAAAAAATCCTTAGTTAATTAATTTTCATTATAGACAGCTTTATAAAAGTATAAAAGCTCTCATAAAGTATTTTTCTGAGGTCTGTCTTATCAGGTAAATTACTGTACACAGTGTATTCATTAATTTTCATTTTCATGTAGTAAAGGCTCTATGCCTTCATAAAGGACGTACTTTTCCTTTGTTTAAGGGTATTTGGGCAGTTTATTCTCTGTTATATTCTGTACAAGTAAATACTGTACAAGTACAGTACAGTATTTTCTGAGGAAATACTTGTACTTATTTTTTTTAACCCCATTCCCGATAACTCGGCATTTTCACAAACTCGGCCACCCTTCGGTCCACATTAGGTCGAGTTTTCGAGGTTCTACTGTATAAGTTATTGCAAATTAGATTATCTTGATTACATCAATACATCCCCTAAATTTTTGAGAAAATAGTTATAGGTATTTCAATATTTGGAGTTCTACTCAATGAAATATAATTTCAATTTCAAGGTTACATGTTCATATTCATAATTTTTGAATTAGATGATATCAAATATTTTTTTTTTATACATTCATAAAAATTTCTGTTTTTTTTGAGATAATTATGTAAATAATCAAATGCTGAAAATATTCCTGTAAATAATAAATAGTGATATGATAATCATATTGACATAAATTTTTCAAATTTGTTTTATAAATTCTCTAGCAATGATTAATTGATAAGTTTAAATTTATATTTTTAGTATTTACAGATCCATACCTGTTTAACAAAGTCATATAATTCTGCACCAAATTCTATACCTGTTGGTCCACCTCCTACTATAACAATGTGCAATAATCTTTTTCTTTCATCTTCTGATGTATTAGGCTCTAAAGCCACTTCAAAGTTATCCAAAATTTTATTTCGAATTTTCATGGCATCATTAATTTCCTGGAAAGAAATAACTACAAAATATCAATGGTGAAAACTAAATTAATATTTTAAATCTAATTTTAAAATAATAATTTAGTAATATTTTAAATTAAGAGTGAATACTTCTGTAACAATTAATATTACAAACATTATGTTAAATATTAATTATTAAGGTTTTTGTGTAATGATTTTCAAAGTAATTACCATAGTAACTATTTTCTACATTGAAAATAGTTTATATTATTATTAATTTGAAAACTTTATACCAAATGTAATGTATTTAAAATATTTTATTTGTTGTAAAAATTACAAAATAAACATGTTAGGCTTTTTATCTATGAAGTTATCAATGTAATTTAGTTTTAGGCAACAAGGATAGTAAAGTTTTTTACAAGAAAAGACTTAAAATATGTATTAAAAATAAAAAATTTAAAAAATTCTACTGGTTCTAAAAGAGAAACTGAAAAAAACTATAAATTTTAAACATACCCCATTATATAAATGTAAAGTGTTCTTTAAATAATTCAGATATTGAAATGTTTTATGATTTGTATTCAAATCAAATTATGTAAAGTAAGTGAAAAACAAAATCATATTACTTGAAAAAACTAATAGGTTCATTGATCATTGACATTAATCATTATTTTAATGTTTAAATTTCTTATTACAATATTTTATAAAAAATTAGATTATTTTTTATAAAATATTTAGACTTTTATCTAATATTGTTTTAAAATGCAATAGAATCTGCTTATTGTAATTACAGATGTTCAGTTGTTTAATATTATCAGAATTACAATAGCATGTCTCAAAACATAATTTACTCATAAAATTTACAAGTAAATTTTAAAAAATTTTCTCAAATTAACAAAAGAAAACACCAAGCTTCTTTATCTTTCTTCAGTCTATGTCTTTTTCATACCTCAGGAACAAACAGTCTTATGGTGGAATCAACCTTTTATTGAATGCTCTTAAAAATAACATAGGATAAAATTTTAAAAAAATTTTCTTGTACATTTTAAATGTAATTATTGCGCTGGCTATTTACTAGTTTTATTAATGTTAGTATATATAAATTAGACATTGCCAACAGAAAATATTTTACATGTTTTACATATTGAGGCAGGTAAGAGCTTACAATAAAAGATCAACTTTACCATAAGACTGAAGTGTGAAAAGGATGTAGGATGAAGAAGCTCTGTGTTGTCTTCTGTTAACTTCTTGCGAAAAATTTGTTTAAAATTCATTGTAAATTTTAAATGTAATTATCATCTTGTCTATTTACTAGCTTTTACTAATTTTAAAAGTATTCATAAAACTTTGCTTGTTTTAATAAACGTTTTAACTTATTTTTACCTTCAGATAAATATATTTT
This sequence comes from Centruroides sculpturatus, assembly GCF_000671375.1. Lineage (NCBI taxonomy): Eukaryota > Metazoa > Arthropoda > Arachnida > Scorpiones > Buthidae > Centruroides > Centruroides sculpturatus. The sequence goes on along the minus strand of NW_019384363.1, from coordinate 832,262 downwards.
TCAGCTTCCCCTTCTAGTTATTACCTCATTATGTGGCTGATAACTTGTGTATTATCAGTTATTTCTGTCAATCTTAATCATTGTTTTATACATTTTAAAAGCTGTTGTTAGAGATGATACTACACAAAAACAGCATGCAAACAGCACTAGATGAATTAATATAAATTATACTTAATTTTTAAGTTATACATTTTGTAATTGTTTTAACAAATCCTTTTAATGTTAGAGTCTATAAAATTAATTTATACTAAATGCAGTCATATTTATCTATTCTGCTTAATGTTATCAATTGGTTATCATTATCAGTATAGATGAGTTCCATGATTATAGTAAGCAAATTTTTTTCATACTTAAATGTTTTCTGTGGAAATTTTATTGTTAAATATTTTCAGTATTAACATGATTCTTTTTCAGATTTAAGAGTTTAGTGAAAATTTAATAAACAAAAATTAAACTTTTTGTAATATCTTACTCTAATACCAAATATTATTATTATTATTGTTTATTGATTTAAATTTAAATTTCTTACAATGGGGACAAATTAATAATAATATAAAAACACACAAATCATAGTAAAATTAACGAAGAAATTCCAAAGATTTAGAGAAAAAGGAGAAGAGCTTAAATAAGGTAATTTTTGACATAACCTCATTCTTCAAATAATCACATCTAAACTCCTCCCCTAATACAGAACATTTTAGTTGGTATGTCACTTGACAGGATTCAAACAAATGAGTCAGAAGATCTTCTTTTTCTTTTACACCACAGAATTCACAACACCCTTCACTGGATATATTTATCCGGTAACCCTTGAACAAAATTCGAAATCTGTTTAGTCTGAGTTGCATAATAAGGCTTTTTGTAGAAAAATTAGTCTCACAATTCAAGTAACTTGCTGTACACCAGACCAAGCGTGATTCACACAGATTAACTCGTTTAGCTGATATTGAAGACATATCCCAGTTCCACAACTGATCTGACTTAGTTTGAATTAGTGCATTTAAATGGGTTCTCAACAAAGAAGCTGAATGAGATAAAAATAAAAAGGAATAACCCAAGCCATCAAAAATATTTTTAACTGAAGCTGGCCAACTTTTCTTACCATGTTTAACTGCTGTTAACAAAACATTATATGTTATTCGACGCAAATCACATGAGGGTAACTCCATGATTTTGGACCAGAACAAAACAATAACTTTAACAAATTTCAGTTCCAATGGTGGTCTTCCCAACTCAAGACGAACTGCAGAACTTGAAATTGAACGTTCTATTTTAAAAAGTCTCTTAAAATATTTCATCTGAACTTTTTCCATTTTAGACAAATATTCCAAACCCCAAACCGGAAATAGATAAGACAGCCTGGAACCAATAAAAGCGTCAAAAAGCCTAAACATGCCTCTCATAGAGTTTAGCTTCATACGTTTCTGTACAGTGAGAATGTACCCTGTCTTTTTCTGAATATCTTCGTCTATCAAACTAAAATGATGATTAAATGTACCTGATGAAGAAAAATGTATTCCCAAATATTTAATATATGTGACAAATCGAATTTCAGTGTTATTCACAAATATCTTGTCAGATTTTGATAATCTACCTCCATTGCGAAAAACCATTCCCTTCGTTTTTTGTAAATTAACTGTGAGGTCATTTCTTTCTGCGTAATCAACCAGCAAAGAAAGTTTTCGCTGTAAACCCGTCTTTGAATCTGCCAACAAAATTACGTCATCTGCATACATTAGACAATGCAAGTCAACAGTATCTCCTAGTGCAAAGCCCGAAATTTCTGAAGTAGAGAACAGTTGTGGTAAATCGTTAATAAATAATATAAACAGCAAAGGACTTAAAGGCTCTCCCTGTGGTAAGCCCCCACCAGAAATAACGCCCTTAGTAGTTGTTAAGTTGTCACTCACATAATACCTTGTATTACAAAATAGGTTTTTAAGTAGCCTAATAAACGAAGTTGAAAGTCCTATTGAATATAGCTTTTGCCACAGAATATTAAGATTAATTCTATCAAACGCCTTCTCCAGATCCACAAATATCGAATAAATTTTACGTCTTTTCCTTGACAAAACATACTGTATTAACCCGTTAAGTATAAAAACATTATACATAGTTCCTCTTCCTTGAACAAATGCTCCTTGAAACTGAGAAATAATATTAAATTCCATTAGCCATTGACTCAACCGATCTGCCAATATTCCAGTAAACAATTTTCTAAAAGTGTTAAGCAATGCAATTGGACGATAATTCTGAGGCTTTGATTTATCTCCTTTCTTGTAGATCATTTTCAACATCACATTTCTCCAATGCTCAGGAAATATCATTGTCTCCTTAATCTTATTAAATAATGTAAGTAATTCTAAACACACCTCATCAGGTAAATAAATAATAAATTCATTATTTATACCGTCCATGCCAGGAGCTGATTTTCTTTTAAGTTTACAGATTGATATCTTTAACTCCGATAATGAAATTGGAGCGTCCAAAATGGGAGAAACGTTTTCATGATCAAACTCAAGAATTGAATCAGAAATTGGATGACAAAAGTCATGCTCCAAAAAACGTTCCCAGTCTTGAAGAGGAATTTGACTATCGGGTTTTTTTATCATACTAAATCTGTTAACAATAGACCAAAACTGTCTAGAAGAACGTGTATTTTGCAGCTGCCTACTAATATTTGACCAATAATTCTTCTTTTTTATCCTACACAATGATCGAAAGGCAGTCCTATAACCACAATAATACATCAAATCGTCTTTACTACGGGATATCCGAAACCTCCTCAACATTTTATTCTTTAGTCTCTTCGCTGTTCTACAATCACTATCGAACCAAACTGAAGACGGTATTTTCGTCATTCCTAAGTATGAAAACATTCCACATTGTTCAGCTGATGTCTTAATCAAATCCAGAATTCCAGAGTACCTATCCTCCATTCCACCACTTAAGACAACGTTTGCATATCCAACCGAAACTGCCTCGGAATATAGGGTGGATCTATCCTCCTTCCAAGTTAATCGTTTTGTCCTATCAATCAAACTTAGTTGTCTATCCTCATCAGTATCAATCAAAATTCCAAAATTCAGCATACGATGGTCAGACATGTAGTCATCGGAAACAACAAAATCACGTAGTCTCGCCACCAAACCTTCGCTCAAAATCACTAAATCGATTACTGAAGCACCCAATCCAGATATATAAGTGAAGTCAGCTGGTGAGTCGAAAGGATAACGACCATTTATTATGTAAATGTTATAAGATTTCACCAGGTCAATAAGCAACTGTCCTCTTTTGTTACAAATTTTATCGTTTGACAGTCGAATATTCGAAATCACATTCCCACCACAAAAAGAGTCCATTGTCAAACCAATTCGTGCATTAAAATCACCCATCAACAAAAGATCGTAATCTGATGTATAATCAGAGATCAAATCTTCTAGTCTTGAAATTAATTGATCAAAAATAGGTATATGAAGGTAAACCAATATGATTATCATTTCACGTAATCCTCTACTTTGCCTCCGATTAAATTTCACTTTAACAACCATCATGTATTGCCGTGACAGAAGCAAATTAACTTCTCCCAGGTCACCACTTATGGCCAAAAGTAACCCACCCGATGGTCTACCTCTCCCCAAATTTTTGGTGGCCAATATCTCAAAAACTTTAAATTTACAGTTAATACTTTTAACTCTCGAACATAAAGGAACTGTAGACCAAGTCTCAGTCAGTCCCAAAATATCAGTTCTGGTAATATGTTCAACAAAACCATTATCATTCAGATTAGTCAGAAAGGCGCCCTGGGAGTTCCATGCTGAAACTTTCAATTCTACTGTACACTTCCCTGAATCGGAGAGAGAACATTTGGAGAATCTACTACACGGCTTTCCACTAAAAAATCAAGTTTCAATAATTCTCCTCTAGCCAAATCATAAGTATATCTCTCTGAGGCAACCTGTAAAACGTCGGCCATCAATCGAACTCGCCTGCCCTCCAATCTATAAGCACGTAAAAAAGGCAGAAGCTTTTTCCGTCTCAATCTTGAGCGCCAACATAAATCTTCAAAAATTTGTATATTTTTTAATACGTCATTGGCTTTTATCTTTCCAAGATTAGCAAAAATTAATTTTTTGTCTGCAAATGACTGCAATTCCACCAATACCATATCTGAACGTTTAAATTTCTCTATCTTAACCGTTGGAATAGGTCTTGATTCACCTATCAATGTATAAAACAGGTTCTGCACCTTCCTATTCAAATCAGAACCATCATCAATCAAACCTTTAATTAAGAAATTTTTCTTTCTCGCTTCATTCGACACCTTGTCCAAAGAATACAAAATCAAACTGTTTTCCCGTTGCAAATCATCTTTAATTTTAGAAATCTCTCCTAGTTTGGCTTCTAACTGAGTCAAACGCCGATCATGGTCATTATGTAAATTAGCCAACCAATCTATCTTCGCAACTACCTCATTTAACGTCGAAAAAAGCTTATCAAATCGGTCATCCAAATAAGAAATAACCTCCCCAGGAATAGACTTACTTGTGTCTGACTTTAAAGGGAAGAAATCTTCTAATCTCGCCGTTTTCAATGAAGGTTCACTCGGAGAACGATGTCGTTTAGCAGTGGATGCCAATGCCTGAATCTGTGAATGCGGCAGAGTGCGATCAACAGGACCGGGATTTAACTCTATCCCACCCAGAAATAACAACAACTCGAACACCATAATCCAAAATTCGATATTTTCCATAATTTGGACTTCAAAGAAGCTCACGTAAAAGTTCACTAACACGCTCAACTGCAAGCAGTGCCCCCCCCAATACCAAATATAAATAATGATAATGTTAAATTACAACATTACAATTATTTTTATTTTAATGTAATTAATCATTTTTTCTACTCACTAAATAATTTAGCATCATAACTGTTGTTATTGTTTATTAGAGAATTTAATTTTATTTGTTAAAAATGATCATCATATACACCATTAAAAAATAGTAGATGTTTATACAATTAAAACATTTCTCTCTCTTAAAGACTACACATTTTAGGCAGTACAGTCCTCAAAACAGAATAAACTACTCATTGTTACTATAACAATGAGCTGATTTGTCAGTTTTAAAGATGTTTGCACTCATATCCTTAATTTCAAGTAAGTTGCCTCTGAAATTGTGGAGTCAAAAGTAATCTATTCAAGAATTAGTTCACTGACTTACTTTTGCAGCCACCAGAATTGATCTATATATATATTGTGAAGATGATCCAATGACAGCAAATAAGAAAAATTTCTCATTGCCAAGTTTTGAGTAGGTATACAAAATAAAATATATTAATTGGGCATAATACTTGTTTCTACTTTTAATTTCTGTACTATGGTACAAAAAAATATTGGGGGATAGCCATATGGATTGGTACCCATGTTTGCAAGGAGCTTATATTATTTTATGCAAGTATCTAGTATAATTTGTTTCATTTATGGAAAAAACTATTTGGATTAGAGCTTAAACTCTCATTTTTTACAAAACAATAAGAAGTACTAACGATTATAGTAACCAAATCATTCTAAGTCAAACTGTTTCCAGTTCAAATAAAATTTAAAATCATACAAAAAACAATTTCTGTTTAATAATAAGAAAACTTTAGTTTATATGATAAATACATTTTCAACATAATAATGTTTTAACTATCTAAAATATAATATTTTGTCTTATTCTTCATTCAAAATTTAATGCATTCATTAATAATACATTAAAATATTCAAAATGTTGATTAATCATTTATATTAAAATCTTCTGTACTGGTACCTTTAAGAAAAAAGTGTATTCTTTAACACCAGGTATTCCATATGTATTATTTAATGCTCCAACACTAATTATCAATTTATCATATTTTAATTGATATTCATCATCTGGACGAATCACATTCTTACAAGTAACAAATTTATTTTTTGCATCTAAGGAAACAGCATATGCTAGATGAAACTGATCCGTTGAATGAAAATTTCTTAATTTTCTTACTGGTTCAATTATAGATCTGAAAAAAGAAATACATATTCTAATACAAAAGGTAATTTATCTTAAGCACTTAAAAATCAAACATTGAATGATTCAGAATGGGCAATTAAAAATAATTACTGTCCTGTTACTTCTTGTGGTCAACCTGTATAATTAAATAAATATATACTTTGAAAGAATATAAAATTCACAAAAAACTTTATAAAAAATCCTGTGTACTGAAACTGGCATTGTGCATATGTGACAATTGCAACCTAGTCACATCACTCATTGATAGAAAAAAAGAAGAGTGCTAAAAATTCTAGATAGAAAAAAATGTTTTCAGTTTTTAAAAATATACAGGTTAAGTTTCTATTTAATATAATAAATTGTTAATCATGAAATTGTAACCTATCACAAGGTTAAGTAAATATACTACATATTATTATTATTGCTGATCGCTTTTAATGAGATAAAAAAAAAGAATATTGGTTCTATATTGAGAACAGTAAATATTTAAATACATTCCAAAAAATCTGATATGAAAATGAAATACTATACTATTACATAAAATTATTCTTAAAGCTAGTACTACTAAATAAATGATGACAAACTAACCTTTCATAGGTTTCCAGCAGTGACAGTGTTGTAAAAGACAATGCAAACATTTTCAGCTATGTTCAGGGGCCAGTGTTAGGTTTCTAGAGAAAACTTTCTTCATTTTAACCAAACTTTTGGAATTTGGAGCGTTTTTTAAAAAAAACACAGTCTGCAACAAAATCCTTTAAAACAAACAGTCTTCTGTATAAGCCTAACACTGGCCCCTGAATGTGGCTGAAAACATTTGCATTGTCTTTTACATCACTGTCACTGCTGGAAACATGAGAAAGTTCAATTTATCATCATTATACTATTAGTCAACTAAAACAAATTTTCAATTATGTAGGCTATTAAATAATGCTTCAAAAAAGTTGAACTCAGTAATACAAGATTCACTAGTCTGGCAGTTTTAATGGCTTGGGATAGTAATTTGATCTGGAATTATTAGCTTGTATGACTGCTGCTTGGCCAATTGTGAATTTTGTCCATTTGAAAACTGAAATTATCTAATTCTGAACATAGAAATTTCCAAAGTTATCTGCAGATACATAAAGTATGGGCTTAGAGAAGTTGATTCTCATTTCAAAATAATGGGGAAAAGGTCTGCAAACATATAATTTGTTATTTTAATTTATGCAGGGTCAAATCAAGGTCTATTTTCTTATCATAGCTTATTTAATCCTTTCTGTATTTTAATTTTTTTTTATCATATAAAAAGTTGCTAATTTACACACCACTCCACACTGGGATATATGTACAGTACAACAGACATCATTCAAATTACATTGTTTTAAAAATTTTCACAAATAGGCGTTAATTCTGATAATGCTTCATTGGGTAACAGGTCATTCGCATCTGAAGAATTTGGAAGGAGAGAAAATGTTTGTGCAGTGTTTGTTTTTTGTATTATATGTACCGGAAGTTGATTCTGTGTCTGTTGTAGTTGCTAATTTGTAATCTTTAATACTTGCACTGAAACAAATTATAAGATTTTCTAAAAATATCCAAAATTATCAACTTTTCCTCAGGGTTAGGAAAATATCCAACAGAACATCACTTCAAACTATTCATAAATCAGATTATCATCTATAAATTGGCAACATGTGGCTGAGCGCACTGCTGCATGGGACACTAGGCCTACCAGCAATCCATATCACTGACATCCACCACAGCTTGTTTAAAGTGTTGGTGCTGCTATGCATATAGAGACACTGTATTACCATATTGTAATTTTTTACCCTAAGCTTCAATGGTTTAGAAAGTCTGCTGTCCCAACACCTGTCTAGTCCCAATCTTACTGAATTAGTGATGTTCAACCTGCGCAGCTATACAGGTATTCCTTATTAACTGCAACTTTCCTAATTACAGTTTTAAAATAAGATTTGTACCAATAATTGAGTTAATGAAAATATTTTATGAAAAATTTTTATTGTATTATATGAAAAGATAAAATGAATTCACTTAACATTTTTAAGAAATTATGTTAAACAATGTTAATTATACTCACCTAAATTCCAAAGTTCCAACAGTAGTACTACATAGAAGGGGAGTAAATAAAAAGTAATTTCGTGGAGAAACAACTGCAATATCATAAAGATTTTTATTGATGGAATTTAAGACACTATAACCTCCCCATCCGGTTCCCAATATAACAAGCTTTGAACGAGTATTTTGAGTATAACTTAAACATTTGTATATATATGTGGGAATTTTCATCATTAAATTGATATCTGAAATATAAATTTATCATTCTTTAAATAATAAAAAACCACTTAATTAACTCTATTAAATTAAGTGATATTATAGATTCATTTTTATAATTTTAACTTTGTGAATACACAAAATTATGTTTTTAATACCATACTGTGAATATTCAAAATGACAATACTGATATAGATCTATTGTAAAGTAAAAATACAAAACACACAAAATTTTTGTAACAATTAAACATTCATATTTATAGCAAATTAAAAATACTAAATAAGCAATACAGTAAGCATATTATTTTATCATTTCAGTAGATTTACTTTATCTGAAATTATCTATTGGTGACTAACATTTGATTTGTCGTGCAATATTAGCACCCCAGTAGGGTTGTAGACCATTCCTGTACAAATTAAAAACACCAAAACTGTGGATCTAGCAATGACTTTTTATAAGATTTGTTTATGTCCTTTTTGATTTAGTCAGACATACCCAAAAATTGAGAGGAACTAAAATAATTAGACCAACTAAATGAATTTTCTCGATATGGAATTTCATATAGGGATATGAATAATGAGCATTAATCATTTTGTACACAATTTGCAAAACTACAGCTTGAAATCTGCAAAGTTTTTTTAACTCTACAGACTTCAAGCTCTTGAAGACATTTGAAAAGAATCATCCAAATTACAGTATTGTAAAATCCATTACATGTTTTGAAAGAAAATTGGTTCAACCATCTCAAAAATTAAATCTCAATTTAGCAGATTGAGATTTAATTTGAAAAACTAATCAAAATGATTGTATTGAACAATTTTTTAATTTAATTTGTCTGTGATGACTTTTGTTTTCTTTTTTTTAGGATAAAGTTAGAAATGAAGTGTTGAACAAAAATGAATTTTATCAAATAAATTATTTTGTGTACAGATTGTTGGGGTTCTGGAAATCTGTTGTTATTCAAATGTCATGATGGAAAGAATCTGGGAAGCACACTGGTAGTACAATATAAACTTTATGAACTAAATATATGTCAGCATATAATTTCTTGTATACAATATGCTTCATGTTGTATAAATATTTTTAATCTCCTCTTATAAAGAGGAAAACACTAATTTAAAAATTGTTTTAGGATTGTTCTAATTTTTTATATTTTTTAAATCAATTTTTGCAAATCATTCAGCAATATACAAAACAAGTTTTGGATATTCATATCTTAAGAAGAGTTGTTCATGGACCCATGATCTTTTTGATTTTTTGGATTGTAATCCATAAGAATTGTAAGTCATACAGCAAGGGTGGCCAAACCTTGTCACAACAAGAGCCATACACTGCCTATCAAAAATAAATGAGCTTCATCATCTATTTATAGTATTTTAACTAAATATAATACAGTTATTACTGTTCAATAGTAAACACTACTCTTACTTTACTGGTACTTTATGACTAAGTGACTAGGTAAATAATCATTTAACTCCTCCAACTTTATGAATATACCCTAAGCTTTCAGTTGCCTATTCAAGGTTAAGTTATGCATTACACTTAAGATCTCTGTGTACATTACACTATGTAATAGTCAGATAATTTACAAAAATGTTATATATGTGTAAGTAGTATATACCAAGTTTGTAAAAGTAATTGTGTAAGTATATAGGGGAACTGCATGTGGCTGGTGACTCAGTTTGGCCACCATTGCCACAGAGATGGTTTACAACCGTATGGAAAGCCAATGGTGCAAGACAAAGATAAAATCTTCTCTAGGCATACTTGTATTGAATATTTGTGTGTGTATATATATGTACTGTACATAAAGTATAAAAAAGATGAGTAAAATCAATAATAGATATTGAGAACAATTAAATCATGTATCATGTGTAATGAATTAATATAATGTTTTATTAGGTAATTATTTACAATGAATACTGATTGTAAATAATTACCTAATAAAACAATTGTAATTATTTACAATGAATACTGATTGTAAATAATTACCCATTATTAAGCTGAATGTTTTAATTATTTTCTAACTATTTAATTTAGTAAGCAACACATACGCATACTTACGAATAAGTTTTGGTACACGTGGTTTTAAAAAGTCATTTAATCTGTGTTATAGTTATAAATTGCAAAATAAAAGCACGTGTCAATTGAAAGTAATTGAAGAATTTGTCACGTGTTTCTCCAGGATTCGAAAGTTTGTTGACATATTGCGTCATTAATCCCTAGCTCACGTGACATCAAATCTGACTAAAAAGTTAAAGAAAACCGAAAGCTGATTACTTGCTTTAAAAATAAAACATTTCTAAATTAAACTATTAATATATTAACTATTAATATATTTAAAAATAAAACATTTCTAAATTCAATTTCAAATCGAAAGTCACCTTTCTTGTGACGTTAAAATACGTTTCGCCAACTCGTTACAAAAATTCGCAAAAAATTTATATGTTCATTTATTAATATTTCTTTTATATCACAGTTCTTAAATTGGGGCATGCTATAAATAAATATAATATAGAATTATATTTTTTTATTTACCCGACAAATTTCAATCTGGCAACATTTTAATCCAAGCACATTCTGTGACGATCTCACGCTAGATGGTGTTGTCTCACAGAACGGAAAGATATGACGATAAAAAAGTGAAACTTAACTGAAAAACCTTTCAGTTTATTGCGATTTTCAAAGGTTTAAGTAATTAAGTCATATATCGTGCTTTAAATATTTTAAACCAAACAATTCGCGTTGTTTACAACAAATTATATTGTTTAATTAATAAATATGGAATTGGATATAAACTTAGAACCTTTAATTATAGAATTAGTTTGTTTAGGCTTCGACATTGCCTGCTTTACCATATTTTATACGTTGTATAATAAAGGAAAGAAGAATGTGGAAGAAATAAAGGTATGTTTCTCTTATACACATTTTTTATAATGAATTAATTCTTGATACTATTAAAACATTTTTAGAAGTGTAAGTACTGTCTGCACGTAATATGTATACAGTACAATGTTGCCACAAATTACACTGTCCTGAAATCATCGATAGTGTGAATCACTGGGTGTGTTTCCCAGTAAAGCTGCTGGAGGGTTCTTTAAGCACTTTCCACTGTACTACAAAACACTTTTACACCTCGGCATTGTTGTTTGTGTTATACTTTACATTCTACAACCTCTTCTATGTCACAAGCTACTTCTGGTTTATGTATGAGACCTAGGTAAAAAGAAGGTAATGTGTTTGAACAAGAGTATTTTCCGTGCTTTCTCATTGAGATCGTTTGATGGTAAGGAGTTAACTCTGAATGAGAGGTTTTCCCACCCAGAATTTTAGACCACCCTCTGTATGAGCAAAAATGTCAAAAGGAACAGTATGTGTATATGTAACCCTTCGGGAGATATTTGCATCCAAAGATCAGTTTTTATTGTGTACTGGTACTAACTGCCTTATTCTCCGTGCTCTGTGTCATCAAGTCTTGCTATTGCTCACCTCGACTAATGCTCTGCATGTAGTTGTGTAGTTGTGCACTTTGGTGTGACGACGGCAAGCACCTTGGCACCTGGGTGGGACGAGCCCCACACTCTCCTACAACTATATAATATCAAGTACTTTACTAACAGTCGAGCTGGCGTAGTCATGTGGGCTAAACTTAACCTATGAATAAGTAATATTCATAGTTTAAGTTTAGCCCACATGACTATGCCAGCTCGACAGCTCTCTTGTGTGGGCTCTCTCATGTGGGCTAAACTTAAACTATGAATATTACTTATTCATAGGTTAAGTTTAGCCCACAAAGGCAAGTAAAAGTTACCAGTGATAAACAGGATGTTTCAGATCTGATTGTGGCTTCAAGGATCTCTTCCTATTACACTTCTCACAAATACTACTGGAAGGCAAAAGACCAATTTTCACAAGCAAATTCACATCTGAAGAAATCCTCTCATCCAAGCCTAATTCCTTTTTATTTATCATGCAACAACATTACAAAGTCTACAGTTGTGCAAATACACCAACAGATATCCATAACTGTAATTTACTTTGAATAAAATCACAAATTAAAACTTCAATCTTACATGTACAAATTCCACAGAAAAATAAATGGTACTTATGTGTTAAGAGGACGCCAGTCGGAAATAGCAATCAAAGTCGCGATTTTGAATGAAAATATCAAAATAACAATAGACTAGTAAATTTAAATCTAAAAAGAAAAAAAGTTACTGATAAGGTTGTAAAAATGAAAAAAAAAAAATTAATTAGGATGATAGATATCGCCTATTTGCCGGTTAAAGTCCAGATACGTATACCGTCATGGCGGCTCATCTGTGATTCCAGCAAACAAAAGGAAACAGTGGGGACGTACGTTCTAACCTAACTTAACCTATACTATTAATTTGATTGGTAATAATTATGGTAATTTATTAGAATAGGTTAGGTTAGGTTAGAACGTGCGTCCCCACTGAACTGGCGTCCTCTTAACTCATAAGTACCCAAATATCGAATATTTTATTAGAATAGGTTAGGTTAGGTTAGAACGTGCGTCCCCACTGAACTGGCGTCCTCTTAACACATAAGTACCAAATAAATTAAAACACAATCAAATTATACTGCCACATATGCACAGTAAGCAACTATATATAATTGAGCCTATCTATATGCAAATTTAAAACAACTTGTAACTCTCACAAACAAGATCGTATTTAAGAAGTAGAAGTAAATATGATGTAAACTAGGTTGTAAGATTATAAAATTCCACTGTTGTTTGGCTATTTGTATACATTGTTCTGGATAAATAAAAATGTTTAGTCAGAAATGACACAGAATTGTCACTGAGACTATAAAATATTGGAGGTAGCCAATCAAGAAAATTTAATATTACATAAAAAATGAAATTACCTATATGGTAAACAACAATAGAATTGTGCATTTATTACTAATAAATCTGAAGACATTTATGTTGGAATAGAAGATTATGTGGAAAACTGCATTGCTAATTTTTCCAATAACCAGTTTAAAATAGATTTTTGTATGTCACAATCTTTGTTTGAGGTACAATATGTAAGATGCATATAATCTATGGTGGCAGCCATCTATTCTGTTTTCAGTGTTTGTGAACCTTGTAGCACTAGTGCTACAGTGGCTACTTAAAGCAGAAATAGCTTAACTGTCTTTTAAGAAAGTGGCTTTAGTAGGAAACATGCTCTATGACTAAAGTTGCACTGACATGATGCTAGTTCTTTTGTGAGAGTAGCTGTCATGAGAATATTAGATACTGAACTCTGTCAATGGCAGAGTTTATTTGCACACAAAAAGTACAGTAGAGCATCGTTTATCCGAAGGTCGGTTATCCGAAGGAATTCCAGTCGACAAATTTAAATTTTCGCCAGTGCTGTGGTGCTGTAATCTTTGGCTATGTCTTCGGTTACTCAAATATTTTACGTTTTTGATACTAAATTAACTTCTGAAGTATAATTTTTTTGTTTTTATATTTTTCAATATATTTATTATGTTTGTACAAAATAAAGAAATAATTTTTAATGATACAATAGCCACAATTATTATTATAAAAAGTTTACGTTAGGCTTAACATTGATGAAAATTCAACGCAAAGTGACATGCAACGGAGAAAAATTTCAACATGGGATAGGTTAATATATTTTTTTGTACATAATCAGTTATCTGAAAAATAAGTTATTCGAACAACCCCAGTCCCCAATTGATTCGGATAAACGACACTCTACTGTATATGAACCGTACATTGAACATATCTAATTTTTTAATTGAAGAGAGTTAATGACTAGAAGTAGAATTTTTGTAATATCTCTCTTTAGTCAGTTTTTAAAAAGTTTGGCTTCATTTATCACATAAGCAAGAGTAATTTTGATGATGTTTTAGAAAAAAGTACAGTAAACTCCCACCAACTTGATAGGAGGTGAAAGTCTGAGTTAGTTGATTTTTTTCTCTAATGACATAGAAGACGAGAAGATATACAGTAATTTATTATAATCAGCTCGATATGGAAGTTTACTTGACTTATTAGGTTATACCACTGAAATTATTATTAGAGGAAATGAACTCAAAAAATTTCACGAGTACAACAAATAGCAATGTGTATGCAGATCCCCCTTTACTAACTTACTGACTATAGTAATATAATGCACAATATTGCAAATACTTCTGGATATCTAAAACACTTGTTAATTATAATTACTCATTAACTATAATTTTTCTAATATGAATTTATTAGCACTAAGTTTTGGCTTTATGAAGGACTTATCACACACTATTGACATTGTCAGAGTTATCACACAGAAATAGGTGAATACAGGTTTACTATAATAACTGTGTGTATTTCGGACAGTCTATCTGTCCCTCTTCAGCCGACAATGTAAATAGTGTGTGATAAATACTCCCTGGAGCCAAATTTAGCACTCATAGATTCATATTCTAATATAATGACAAAAAGCAAATCAATATAATTTTTCTATTGTCAAGAAATTTCAAATTACTGTACAAAGCTATTGTACAGTAATTTAATGGCAGGGTCTGAGTTAGCAGGGATTTACTTTATTTCAAATCCAGGTATTTTAAAAAGAGAAAAATAATAATAATAAACACAGTTATAAATAAATAAACTGCAAAATTAAAAGAAAAGTATTCAATTCACATGAACTCACAGGTGCAATGTTACTAAAATTGTCTGTATTCCCATAAGAACAGACTAAACCCTGTTTACATGATGAGAGTGAGACAGGTACTCTTGCAAGAATACTCTCAACTAGCCAGCTCAGTTTAATACTTAGAGTAGCTCTCATGTAGTTTCTTTGATGAGAGTTTAGCAATTACAACTGTCTTAAGAACAACTCTCATTTAATTAACATTGTATTGACTGCTTACCAATGACATGGCCTGTGATAGTCATTGTAGTGATTCCCGTTGTTTTCTTCTTTTCACTCATATTTGCAAGTGAGTAGTGAAAGTTATTAGACAAAAAGATTTTATATCCATCTCAAATTCTACATGACTGAATTTCACTTGTTTTTCCATTATGGAAATATTATTGCTTTGAATTATATACTTAAATTCAGTTTGTCTGCAGTTATCTAAATATGAATCAAAATATTTTTAAGTATTAAAAAAAATATTGACGATTATAAAAATTATGTAAAAAGTTAAAAAAAGCTACTGTATATTATGAAACTAACAAATTTAACTTTTTATCATTTATCATGGGTTCACTAGTGACTCACCAATGATCTAATAGTTATTAATTAAACTTAAAAAAAAATGATTTTGCAGTTTTAGTATCCTTGAATACTACCTCTCATAATCTTTTCTATTCATTCATATCTATCTATATATTATTCAT
>NW_019384363.1:724066-816378 GCF_000671375.1 Centruroides sculpturatus | reverse complement strand
TTATGTATATATATATATATATAAATGAATGTATGTCTGTCTGTCTGTCCTTCATGCATTACTGCACCATTTATCCGATTGCCATGAAACTTTGGGAAGTTGTTTAATACACTCCCGCAAAGGTTTCTGGCATAGTACATTTAACCTACAATAGATGGTGCATGTGTATATCAGCATTTCAGCACGGTGAGGAGTTGAAACTTGAAATTTGGTACACAGTTAGGGTATGTCACGAGAATGCACACTAACAAGGGATTTTTTGAAATCCCCCACGGGGAAAGGGACAGGATTAAGGCTTCAACAATGGAAGTGTTAAGAGAAAGCAACATGCAAGATTTACAGGCGCAGATGTGGTTTTTTGCGTTAAATTGAACATAATTTTAGACCCATCTAAAAATTTTCGGTACTTATGTGTTAAGAGGACGCCAGTTCAGTGGGGACGCACGTTCTAACCTAACCTATTCTAATAAATTACCATAATTATTACCAATCAAATTAATAGTATAGGTTAGGTTAGGTTAGAACGTGCGTCCCCACTGTTTCCTTTTGTTTGCTGGAATCAGAGATGAGCCGCCATGACGGTATACGTATCTGGACTTTAACCGGCAAATAGGCGATATCTATCATCCTAATTAATTTTTTTTTTTCATTTTTACAACCTTATCAGTAACTTTTTTTCTTCCTTAGTCAGTAACTTTCCTAATCAGTAACTTTCATTCAAAATCGCGACTTTGATCGCTATTTCCGACTGGCGTCCTCTTAACACATAAGTACCAAATTTTCTAATTAGTCTGGAAACAGGGGAACCTAATTCTTGCATTCTGTGAAAATGGGTAAGATTGGCTGTAATGTAATAATCTTAAACTTCACTATCATTATTTTTTGCTCAAGCAATGCCAGGCTTATCTGCTAGTTCTACATAAATAAAAGAATAGCAACATATCTTGAATTTCCTGAAAGAGATGTCAAGAAATATCTTGCTGAGTTTTTTGTAATGTAATAAAATACAAATGTTGTGTAAGTAAAGGAATTTACTTACATAATAATTGTATAATTTATTGTACCCTTTAAATATTATGTACATTTCTTAAATTTTTTTTTTTATTAAAAAATTTTTCTCTGTGTAGCGTATGCTTTTGACATCCAGTGGGTACTTACTGTAATCTTTTCTTTTTTTCAATCCTGTGGAAACTAAGGGAGTCTTTTTTCATGCCTGTTTAAGGATTTGGCCAAACTGATGTTGGAGTGACAGGTGATGAGGGATGGCATTCAACATAGAACAGTCTGCTTATAAAAAATTCCTAGAATTGCTTGCTCATATTTGATTTCCCAGATTGGCAGGCTAACACTCTTACTGCCATGGTCATCCATCTGTTGTGTACTGTAGCAGTATGCACATCCCCCTTGGATATGTTATTGCATAAAATATAGTGATAAAACTCATTACTTTGAGTAATTGGAAGATATTAATATTCCTGTGCTAAGTATTTGATTGATTAAAATTCATTATTAATCCTTCAATTACAATGACATGTAAACTAGAGTAAGGATAATGAATATAACTGAAAAAAATTGTTTCAGATACTTGTAAATAAAGCAAATTTAAATTAAAATGCTCTCAAAATAATTGTTTAATGATACAATGAAAATGATTTTCAATTAAAAAATATTCTATTAATATATATAAAATTTAAAGATAAATTTATCTTTAATTAGATGAATTTAAGTGTAAAAAATAAGATAAAAAAAAGAACAAAAGATTTAAGTGTTTATTTTATTATTTAAAAAGTACTGAAGATACTTGTACTAGTTACAATTATTTAATTAATACAAATATAATAATTTTTGAATTAAATTTAATAATTTTATTTAATTGAAAATAATTAAATCAAAACTAAAGATAACATTTTTTTTTACTTTATTTTTTTTAAACATTGTAATGTGGAAATCTGTTTTATGTTAATTTAACTGACATTTATATAAAATTTAAAATAACTTGGTCTGAGTACACATTAGCAATGACAATACCTTAGTGTAGTAGTGTTCACATATAAGCTTGTGCTTGTGTATTATCTTCACTAACGTGCATTTGAAGACACCTTGTGTGTGTGGTATGGCCTTAACAGAAAGTGGAAACTGAGAAAGTTTTCTGAAATACTGAAGAATAAAAAATTTTTAATATATATAATATGATATGACTTTGAGTCAATGAATCAGTTTCCATTTGTTTTAGAATTAACATGATAACATTTGACTTTTAAATAATTTTATGAGAATCATTATGTAGAAAAGGGGATTTATTAATTCATTTTAGCCTGATTATAAAATTGAAACTGTAATGATAATCCTGGACTGAATAGTAGCTCTAAGTAGTAAAGTATAAACTTTCCAGTTATTGTTATATAGAACTTGTTTATTGCCTATTTCAGTAGTATATTTTGCATATTGTTGTTTGGTGCTATTAGCAAATGTGGCCAGGTTTGTGTGGTGCTATTAGCAAATGTTTATGCAAGATGCGGGACAAATCACTCATGTGTCCCACACAAGTGATTTGTCCCGCATCTTGCATAAACATTTGCTAATAGCACCACACAAACCTGGCCACATTTGCTAATAGCACCAAACAACAATATGCAAAATATACTACTGAAATAGGCAATAAACAAGTTCTATATAACAATAACTGGAAAGTTTATACTTTACTACTTAGAGCTACTATTCAGTCCAGGATTATCATTACAGTTTCAATTTTATAATCAGGCTAAAATGAATTAATAAATCCCCTTTTCTACATAATGATTCTCATAAAATTATTTAAAAGTCAAATGTTATCATGTTAATTCTAAAACAAATGGAAACTGATTCATTGACTCAAAGTCATATCATATTATATATATTAAAAATTTTTTATTTTTCAGTATTTCAGAAAACTTTCTCAGTTTCCACTTTCTGTTAAGGCCATACCACACACACAAGGTGTCTTCAAATGCACGTTAGTGAAGATAATACACAAGCACAAGCTTATATGTGAACACTGAATTATAAGTGACTGAGNCAGAATTCCAGCTTTTTTTTATATTTATATCAAGGTTTAATCATTCTTAATGAAGTGAAATCAAGTGATAAATATTGAATAATTTTTAGGATAAATAGTATAAATAAAAATTTAACTTAATTATTTTTGTTTTTTTTTTTATTAGATACATTTTTAAATGGCCAAAATTAATTTTAGGAATTAAATAAAAATGATATATGTCAAAATCGTTAATTGTGAAAAAATTTCTTGAAAAAAATTGCCGTAATTTTTTTCCATTTTTATCCCATTAGACCTAATTTGAAATCTGGTAACTCTGATTCCCGGTCACATGAATTTAGTGTCAACAGTTGGTCATTGGCTGTTAAATACTTTTGCTATTGGTTTAAATCAATCTTTATACTTTTTAAATGAAAATGAATGACAAAATTCATTTTACTTATATAAAATGAGGAATGTTTGTATAAAATGGATCACAAGGATTATAGTGATAATCAACCAAACAATTGCCTAAACATTTGGGCCATAAATCTGCTATAATTAATGATTAAATACTAAGTAATTTGATACTAGATATAGCTGTTAGGTGCCATCTATTATCTAAATTAATAATTAATCCTATAACTAATTAATTTAACTGTCTTGCTCTCAATTATGAAATTAAAAATAATGAAGTATGATTTCCTTATTTTAATTAAAATAGCCTTAACTTCTGTTTGTTTATTCTATAGGCAGCTCCCATTTTAGAAATAGACAAGAATTTAAAGTCAACAGTCTCAACTTATGAAAATGCCGTTATTCCATATGGTATCATTAGAGGTAATGTACAATCCAAGAGCATACCACTTAGAAGCAGTCATGTACAAGATATTACTGGTGTCATCAAAAAGATTGCCGTTAGTGAATATAAAGTAATGTGGAGCCCTGTGTTAAGATTCTGGTAAATACTCACTTTTTTTTTTTTTAGGGTTATAATGATGAATTTTCTATCACCAAACATGCCCTGTCACAGGATAGGATTTTATAACAGGTTCAATTTATTCTAAAACCAGGTATTATGTTCCCTTTTCCCAGTTTCAGCCTTATGTATTGCCTTCAGAAAACTATTTAACTAAGCCAGGGGTGCACAACCTGCGGCCTGCGGGCCACATACGGCCCCTTATCAATGTTTATGCGGCCTGCAGACGGTACAGGCCAAATCCCTTCTTTCGAAGTTTCTAAGTGTAGAACTTTTCTCTTTCACAAAGTCATTAGCACCCAACTGTTTTATAACTTTCCCTGAAGTGAGAAATGGGGGGTTGTTCTATAAATAAGTCTATTTCTAGCTAACACTTTCTGGTTTAGATATCGAATATTTTAAGTCTAATACATAGTATTATAACGATTTTTTGAAGAATCAAATAAAATAAAATGATGTTAGAACGACATTTCCGATGTTATCAGGAAGTTTCTATTTTGGCGGGAAATCTTCAATTTTATGCTTCGGAAAACTTGCTTATTCGTCTAAATAGCGTCAAATAACAAAAATAAATGAAAATAGCGCTGAAAAACTATGAAAATAACGATTTTTTATGATTTGTTTACATTCTAGATTCTGATTGGTATTGTCGAATTTGAATCAATCTTTTCTGAAAAGACGCTTATTCGTCAACATAATGTCATTCAAACTAGAAAAAACTAACCAGAGTTCAAAAAGAAATGTACAAAAAGCTATAACAACCAATAATTTACAATAATTATCTCTCCATAGACTAAGAATAGAAAAAAATTTTTTCGCATCAAATTTATTATTATTAAGTTGGACCAAGAAAATTAATACTGTAGTTGGAATAGAGTCATTATGACTAAAAGGAAGCCGTTTGCACTAAAATATTTTGGATTTAATAATTATTACAAACTGCGTCAAGCCATAAACTTGTCAACAAAGAGGGTTGTAAAATGATTCCGTGTAGCTAGAAAGCTGCGGTTTCTTTTGTTTGAAAGAAAACAGATATATTTAGGTTATTTAAGTAGTAAATTAATTGGAACTTTTTATTTACTTTTATTTTTACATTCTTTTTTTCGTAAATTTAAAATTAAATTATTATTTTTAATTTTTATTTTATTTGAAATTTAACAGTCGTAAACTGTGATATATTTGTGACAGAAAACAAAAAACAGATTGATTCTAGCGCCAATTTGAAACGAGATATCGCAATTTTAATAATTATATTTAAAATATTCAGATTTTCCGCTGCACCGCGTTAATCACTTTTGATTCATTTCTGAACACGGGGGTAAAACTGACGGGCCATAAATATAATTTAGGTAAGAATGGTAACCACATTTATGATGGATTAGTGTCCTGCACCTGGCATGTTGACGATCTGACTCACAAATTCTGAGAAATGGTGGAGACGCCCGGACAGGGGTCGAACGAATTAAGACCTGCCTGGCCATTTGTCACGTGTGCGTAATAGTCTTCTGTCCCTGCCTCTTTAGTCTTTGGTCAGAGTGGATACAGAACAAAGCACGTGGTAGTCTAGCTTGCCTTATCTCAAACATGATTTGTTGCGGGCCTCAGAATTTTCGGCACAATGAGACATTGTTTTGCAGAGTGAACAGTATGGCGCCGGGCATTAAACGCAAGGTCAATCGCGAGAATCATCAGTTTCAAGAAGTGGAAGTGTGGACTAACAAGTACTGTTTTGTGCAACAGAACAACAGCATTATTTGCCTTTTGTGCAATGGAACAATAGCAGTGCCAAAAGAATTCAACCTGAAGCGACATCATGAAAGCCAACACAAGGATTTCCTTCTGCAAGGTACGGAACGCAAACGGAAAATCGAATCGTTACGACGATCACTAATCAGCCAACAAAATGTGTTCAAGAAACAATCTGGAGAATTGGATGCGGCTGTTGAAGCCAGCCTAGAAATATCTGCTTTAATAGCCAAGAATGGGAAACCTTTCACAGATGGCGATATGATAAAAAAGTGTCTTATCATCGCAAGTGAGATGTGTCCTGAGAAGACAGTGTTTTCAAACAATCAGTCTTAACCACATGACGATACAACAAAGAATCTCGCAAATTGCATCAGACATTTCTGGCCAACTTAATATTTTAGTTGCAAACTGTGCTTATTTTTCTTTGGCTGTGGAAGAATCCACTGACATATCATCAACAGCACAAGTGATTGTGTTTATTAGAAGTGTTTCACTAGATTTTATTGTGAATGAAGAATTTCTTGGCATGGCATCACTTTCTGGACATACAACTGGTGCTGACTTATTTACTAGTTTATTGAGCGTTTGCAACAAATCAGCACTGGACTTTGACAAGCTATCCAGCATTGCCACCGATGGAGCACCATCTATGGTTGGATGTGAGAATGGCATGGTCACCTTGCTGAAAAACCACCTTGGGGACAGGCAAAAGGAGTTAGTCCAGTATCATTGCATAATTCACCAACAGCAACTTTGTGCAAAGAAGCTGGGATTTGAACGTCTGCTGAAAGATGTCTATGATACTGTGAACTTAATCCGCCGTCATGGACTCAACCATCGACTCTTCACATCATTTCTTGAAGAAATAGATGCTGATTATGCTGACCTGCCCACGTATACTGAAGTTCGTTGGCTGAGCAAGGCAACAGTCCTCAAGAGATTTGTGGAGCTATTGGGGCCTATTATCACTTTCCTCAAAGAACGGGGGAACACTACAAGGAATTTGGAGGGACAAAGATGGCAGTGTGATTTAGCTTTCCTTGCTGACATTACTGCTTATCTAAACGACCTTAATTTGAGATTGCAGGGAAAGATGCAACTTGTTTCTCAGTTGACAAGTAACATCAATGCATTTATGACCAAACTATCACTTTTCAAGTCCCACATGCAATCAGAGAACTTTACACACTTTCCACATTGCAAGGCCATGAAAGAGAAATACCCACATATGAAGATGGATTACTCTGACCAAGTTAACACCCTCCTTACATCATTCAATGAGAGGTTTGGTGAATTCCAGAAATACAAGATCTACCTGCAACTTTTTTCAACTCCATTTGATGTGAAAGTGGAAGATGCCCCTCCAGATGTCCAACTTGAGTTGATAGACATCCAGTGCAGTGATGAATTGAAATCACAGTTCAAAAATTCTAATCTCCTCACATTCTACAAAGAACTGCCAGATACATCATTTCCAAAACTGAAAGACAATGCTCGATTTTGTGCAAGCATGTTTGGCAGTACCTATGTATGCGAACAGGCATACATAGGTACTGCCAAACATGCTTGCAAGTTTTCACTTATGAATTTAAACAAGTGCAAAACATGGAACAGGTTAATCAACGAGAATTTGGAAAATCTGCTGGTTGTTTCAACATCTGCCATTACACCAGACATCAAGAAGATTGCTGCCAGCATCCAATCTCAGCCATCACATTAATCGCTAGGAGGTCCGGCCCCCAGTCAGTAAACTTAATCCTAATTTGGCCCTTCTTCACAAAAGGTTGTGCATCCCTGACTAAGCTCTCCATTCCATTTGGTAATATTTCTTTAAAGCTTTTCAGGTTATTTTCCTCCTCCAGTTATTGTTTGTCCATATCTCCTACCCCCATTTTGTTTTATCCTTTCCAATGATTGGATTGCCTCCTTACACAAGAAAAATCCAGGATCTAGCAGTTTCTTTAATGGACTCATCAAACATTCAAATAATGTTATGTGGGAACCACTACTAGAATGCTCAGAATATGTTGGAAGGAACACAAAGCATCCATCAGCCACAACTAGCCCATAACAGAGTTTGCTAGGTTTACATTTCTTTAGCACTATACATCTGTCTGGAATACACTGTTTATTATCCACTAGAGATGAGGGTTAAAACCTTTTTCTGGGAGCTACTCTTTATTTGCAGTCTGTAGCTGGTCAGTGCTCCCATTTAGCTTTTATATAGCATTAGTTGCACATTTGAAAGCATTTGCTTACACTGGATATGGTTGAGTCACTCACCACTTCATAAGTTTCCCTACATATTTTTACAATTCTTCAAACCTGTTTACACTTACAGCAATTTATAGCTCATTTTTATCATTTGTATCATTATCAGGGATGCCCAGAGAGAATACAAAAAGAGATAATTGTTCTGAGCCCAAAAGAAGTGGAGCCCTATACAATTCAATAAAATAAAAATACAATATTTGAAAAATATTTATGAACTAAATTTTAAATATATATTGTATCAATAGATAAATGTGAATGTATAAAATTCATTTTGCATTCAAAAACATTTTTCTACTGGAAACTAAAAAAGTTTTGCAGAACATACAGTGTGTTGATTTCATTTCTCTTTTTTTCATTTACTTCCTTTACATGAATATAATAATTTAATTTTGCTATGGGCCTCCAATATGAAATTTGCTTCAAGTTCTTATCGTCTTTTGAGCAGCCATGTCATTATTATTTACTAGAATTTCTCCTGTCAATCATGATGGAATATTTTTTATGAGAAAGTAGGGGTTGAAGAATTGAGAAGAGCTTCAAGTCAAGCTCGACGATGTGACACTTGACAAAGCCATTCTTACATGATGTTGCTTAAGTCGGAGTTCACAGCCTTCAGGAGTCTTAGTTGTTTTTATTCTTTTAGATCTACAATTTACCAACCAATTCTAATCTAACACGCTCTTCTAGGCATTTTTTTTAATAGCGAATTGTTTTAATTCCACGTTGATAAAACAAAGACGAATTGTATGTAGGTTAATTAGATGAGCGATAACACTTTCTAAATAATGGACTCATTAGATCGTTACTTCTGATTGGATAATGAAATGTCACATGGTCACTATGGAAAGATTATTTTTGTTTAATTTGTTAAAGAAGTGATATGATGTGACTATCATTTTCAAATTTTAAATTTAATGAAGTAACTTTAAAATACACTAGGTGTCAAAATATTTAAAAATGCAACTTAAGGGAAATTTCCTCATCAAGCATGAATGTCACATGGCCACTGATATCATTGCAATATAAGGACAACCACTGATCCAAAATCAATAAAAAGTTTATTTTATAGCTAATATTTCCTCAAAATAAGTAGCCTATACTTTTTGTCAGAACATAAAATGAATATAACCAAAATTTTGTCTGGATTGGACAAAAATTGCAGAAGTTATAAGGAATTCACATATACAACAGCAGCTTTTATATTAACACACTGACTGCCGACTACTTTGTTTCATTCTCGTTGTTCGTAAAGAAGTTTGCAACGTTGCATGCAAAGTAATAAGTTTTTCTTGTTTCTGTGTGTTTTAATATCCAATTCTTTGCAATCCATATTTACAGTAATTTTATTCATTTGTGAAAATTTGATAACTCCCCCCATATCCAATTAGGCTTTTTTGATTTTATAGAAGTATTAAGAAATTAATTATATATGTTTAAAAACTATAGTTACTGTATTATTTATTTAAATTAATATAAAATATTTTCATCATAAATACTTATTTTTGGTGAAATGTATAGTAGAAAGTGGCCACAAATCTCTACGTATACTAGTTAAAAGTTATCTATATGTTCTTCGTTCTCTACACACATTTTAATTTTTACCTGCATTCTTCTGAAACTCATCCACACTTAAAGTTGGAAGTCATTAATCCTTCTATAAGCAATCTGATAGTTCTGTTTAGATCTTTTGACTGTTGTAAAATTGATAAATTTTTTTTCATGGAGCAACCAAACTTATAGTTATATTGTTAAGTGAGAATTTTGAGGAATTGGTTCACATCCAATTCATTGGGCTGCAATTTGAAAAATTGTAGACTTATAAATTCCCACTGTTGTTCGTCTATCTTTCCTTAATTTTGAGAATGGAGTTAGATAGATGAAAGATGAGACCAGATATGAAAACCTTGGGAGGACACCCCAATTAACTTTATGTATGAAATTCTGTTACAAACTGGAATCATATAAATAAAACCAAATTGAAAATTCAAATGAAAATCTGCATGTTGAAATTTTACAGCTATTGAATATTTATGAAGTTAGGAATTATAAAATTAACCTAATAGCCAAGCTATTCAAAAAGAATAAATCTAAAATAGCCAACATCTGCTAATAATTTTCTCTTTCTTAAATTGTATTCAAGAATAGAATAATTCAAGTTTGTAATTGATTGGCGAAATTTTAAGTTATTAATAATGCATATCCTTACATTTCATTTTAATTAATGATAATAAATATTAACAATATACAGCAATGTTTTATGCCTGTAATAAACAAATTTGTGAATATGAAGAATTTGTATGTGAAATTATTTAAACTCTTCTGTCTTTAATTGCAAATGTGATTAACAAAATCTTTTAATTTATAATTTATGAAAAATTTAATTGCATAAAATATATTTTTATATTTAAATCTCCGACAATAATAATTTAAAAAATTTTATTAAAAATATATAATAATAATTAATAATAACATAAAATAATGATGCTCAAACATCAAAAATACTTAATGAGTGGAAAAACAATGAAAGTAAAGTAAATACACAAACAGTCAGGACCTGTTTTCCACTCAGTGAGTGTTTTTGGTCTTTGAGTCTAACATATATTACATGAATGTTAATTTATAATTTTAGGTCTGAAACAAAGCATGATATAAAGAGTACATTGAATGCAGTTCCTTTTGTTTTGAAAAATG
Organism: Centruroides sculpturatus; assembly: GCF_000671375.1. NCBI lineage: Eukaryota > Metazoa > Arthropoda > Arachnida > Scorpiones > Buthidae > Centruroides > Centruroides sculpturatus. The sequence goes on along the minus strand of NW_019384363.1, from coordinate 805,672 downwards.
AATCCTCTTGGCAGAAGGCATTTGTAGATGTTGAAGAACCATTTTCATGTGAAACACTTCCATTGACAATAGTTTATGATCAGTTTACACCAGTAGAGCAGAATTTTGGAAGTACGGTAATTGGTTGGCTACGTGGTGAAAGAACTAAAGGATTTCAAGAATTAGAAGAGATGTTATTAGAGGGGACTGTTCTCACAGGAATTGGAAAAATTACGATAGAAAATAATGCTGTCAAATTAAAACCACCTTCAGATGGTCTGTCATATTATTTGACAGCTATGTCAAAAGAAACAGTGCTTAGAAAATTAAATGATGATGTCAAGTTTTTACGTGTGGTTTCAATTCTAAGTGGTGTTCTGGGTGTTTTCTTGATTACTTGGATAACAAAATCACTTTATACCAATTGGAAACGAAAATTCGAAAGAGAGAGGGATGCGAGACGCCGTGAAGAACTTCGAAGAACGAGGAATCATAATGGAGTACAAGAAGAAAGGAATCATAATGCTCCCACCTGTGTTGTCTGCCTCACAAATTCCATTGAAATGATGATTCTAGAATGCGGTCATGCTTGTCTTTGTGCAGATTGTGCTGAGGAAATTTTGAGACGAAGACAATGTCCAGTTTGTCGTTCTACAATCACTAGGATAGTAACAACATTTTTACCATAAAATAAAATATAACAGAGATACTTCATATAAAGATATTTTTAAACTCTTTTTGGTTAAACTGAGATTACTTCAGTTTAACCAAAAACAGCCTCAGTCACTTATAATTCAGTGTTTATGGGAGATGAAATGTGCTGATACTAGTGTTTTGTTGATGATGATGTATATTATTATTAATGGCTTTTTCTTTTAGTTTCTATAATCATACATTTACCAAGTGTAATAGTTTCATAAAAATTCAAGCACATCTTTTTGATTCTATTCTGTTTAAAAATGGTGATACCAGTTCACATAATTTATATGGTAAAAATTATCAATTGTCTATAAATACCTTAAACTATGTATAACAAAATTTCCAATGATTATGTATTCATTTATACAAATTATACATAACTTTATGTATAAGTTTATATTAGATACAAAACTGAATTTAAATTATTGATTGATAAAGCATTTATGGCATATTCTTGTACTGTATTGAGATCTGAAGAATCATCAATAACAAATTAGTAGAATATACAAGTACAATTTTCGGTGCTCAAAAGTGGAATAGAATGTGTCTTTAATTGTTAACATTGTTTTTGAGTGCTATGGTAGACTTTATGGTTCTTTATTACATCAGCAACATGCATCATACAATAATATGATAGTTACTAAAATTGATTTAATACATTGTTGTTGGACAAACATCAGAATGCTAAACTTTCATTCAGAATGTTTATTATTAAAGTATTACACAACTTTCTTGATATTCATTATTTTGGCTGAGTTGAAAATATTTATGAAGAAACAATAACTACTTTAGAGTTAATGCTTTATATTTTGATTGAGCCTATTAATTATACAAAAACATATAATGTTTAGTTCATTTTGCCTTCATATTGATTAACCAAGCAAAATTAGCACTCTTCTGGGATAGTTGTGTGAGACAAAGTTACTAAGTAGAATTGAATTTCAACAGAAATATCAAGAACGTGTTCCATATACATCATCTTGATCATTTTTTTTTAACCAAAAGTGCACTTTTAACTGATTATGAATGAATGTTTTAGTGCATTTATGTTGCAAGATCAATCAAGTCAATTTTAGAAATCAATTTAAAAATTTATGTCAGTCTAAAAACGAATTGACAAAATACAGTTTTTTGGAATTATATAATTATTTTTTTTACAAATGTATGACACTATAAATAGCTGAAAATCTAAAGTGACTGAGAGAATTATTTGGAATTATCTCTTCATGTTAAGAGTGTAGTAAATATAAAATATATAGTTACCAAACCAAAGTATTTGTAGTTATTGAATAATCTTCAATGTAAAAAATATAGTAAAATTATTTTTTTAAAACGTTCAAATTAATAAATGATTAGTAGAAATGAAAGTTTTTTTCTGTGTAATTGATTGTGAATTTTTTGTGACAAATATAATCAGTTTTACATTCCATAAATATATAAGTACTTATACTACTATATAAGGAAAGTTACTTATATATACTACTATATATATACTATTGGAAACATAAATTATATAAATTTTAAATCATCTGAAACTTTGTTGTTTTATTTCTTTGATTCACTAACACATTTTGTGCTAGTGAATCAAATAAATTATATAGTTCAACTATTTCAAATATTAATTGGCATTTTCTGCAGGAAAAAAATCTTGTATTGTTGACTGAGAATGTTAACCGACTGACTGCAGAAAAGTTCCTTATGACTCTATGGCAACAGCAAGTAAACAATACTCACACTATAATAGTCAACAGCACACTAACCCGTAATCCAGTTATTTTTAAAATAATAGAAATATTTTTTGATTGGAGAAAATATTTAGCTGGTTGATTGGCTAAAACCAGCTTGGGAAGAACACTGGAGATCTTTAATCCATAAGACATTACCTAATCCTATGTTTTATCATTTTTAGATAAATACCTTTTAAAGATTCATTAGATTCTGTAGGAAGTTATATATGTCAACTAAATGTCTTTTTGACAATATCAAACATCAATTGTACAACATAAATGTAAGTAGTATTTTTTTTTTTTTATTTAGCACATTTAAGTAAACATAGAGTTATTAGTTTATATTTCTGACTTGTTTCTCTATGAAAAAATCAGAATTTCATAATAAAATATCTTGAATCCTTCAAATATTGATTACAGTTAAATATCAGAATGATTTAAATTGACTTGTAATCAAATATCAATAATCAAGAACTGAATGTGTCTTAAAAAAATGAAACAAACTTGTTACTTAAAATTTGTAAAAGTTTTATTTAACAATAATATTTTTTAAAGACAACTTATAATAATGAATTTAATACAGTAGTACCTTATGGCAAAAAATTTGACATGTTATCACTCATTAAATTGAATTTTTGTAACAAATTATTTCAAATATTGAATTGTTGTTTAGTTAAAGCTGATTTAATAACAATAATATATTTCTATATTATAGTTATATATAATCTTGTAGACTCCAAAAACTGTACTTTTTTAATGACATGCTTTAAATAGCATATACACAGTATGTTGGGTACAATGTAAATATTGATCATTAAAAAATTAAATGCAAGAGCCATAAATACTGATAAAACTTTCAATTTTTTAATTGTCATTAATACTAGGCATACTGCTGGTACAAAAAGTTTCAAGTTTCATCAACTGCACAATTTCTTAGAACTTTAAAATGATAGACAAATTATTTATTTACCCTTAAACATGTATCTAGAGGTAACAGAACTTTCCAGCATAGGTTAGGTTGTGGACTGCAGCAGAGACATAAATATGAAATGCATCTATTCCATTGCTATCTGTATCCAGCAAAATGTGCAGAGGATACCGTAATTTATAATGTGATAAACTACAACTCCTTCAGCACATTTTGTGGATTGATAAAGTATTGTTTTCCTGGAATGGAGTATATAACTGACTCAACATGCACCATTGGGCAGGGTATACTCCACATTATACACAACATACTGTACATGATATTCAAGTGCATTTTACCCTAAATGCACTTGTGTAGGTATCATGTATGTTGTTGTTTAAAATGGAATTTTGTAACACAACATGTCTGGTGTTGAATTTGGGATAAGTAACATTTTGGTCCAGTATTCATTCATGCACTTTGAATAGTGACTAATATATAAACATCCTAGACATGTCAGTAGATCAACAGTTCCCAACCTTTTTCGGGTGTCGACCCCTTTTTATAAAAGCCAAGTGTCCCGCGACCCCGATACAATTGAAAAAGGCATTTTTAATAAGGTAATTAAAAAAACAACGAAATTAGTTTTTTTACTATAATTTTATTTTAAATTGTTTAATAATTTAATGCGATGGTTGAAATTGCATGTTATTAACCAGTTTCAAAATTCGCGGGAGAGTTTTTGTTAACGCCAATCTCGTGTCATTCTCAACATTTAATTTATTTCTCTCAAACTCTCAACACATGTTTCAACCAACTGTGACAGAATAGTGTACCTAGATTACACTTATTTTAATTTAAAAAAAAAATATATGAAATTATTCAAACTTCAAGACACCATTAAAAATAAAAATTGCATTATAGTGAATATTTTTTTAGTTTACTGTATAAGTTGGCGACCCCACAGAAAACCCGTCGCGACCCCCTTCTGGGTCGCGACCCATAGGTTGGGAACCCGTGCAGTAGATGAATGGTTTTAATGATTTTCCATTGGCACAACTACAGCATTCTACTACAGCAGTTTGGTGGATAGGACAACACAGCCCTGTAGCTACTATGTTCCTTAGACTTGACTCCTCTGGATTTTTCTCCTGTGGAGCTACCTAAAAGCATCAGTGTATGATGCCTACCTACTAGCACAGCATAATAATGAATTGGAGATACACAACAGGTCTGTGAAACAGTGAACTAGAAATTCTTCATTTGACCATAAAGCCACAGTTGACATCGTTGTATTGTCACTGAAGGCAGTTGTTTTGAACATGTTTTCTAACAAAATAAAATTCACTTTTTTGTGTCAATTTCTGCAATGTTGTCTTTATCCTTTACAGTCAGAGATTATTTGTATGCTATGTTAAATCATCTTAAATTGAGTCCCTTCAATTATTTTAATGTTGGAACAAACATGTCCCACATGCATCATATGCATACAGTACACTCACACAATGCTGGAAAGATCTCTTCTGCTCCTGGATAAAGTTTAAGTAGACACACTGTATCTATTAAAAAAAAAAATGGTTAACTGAACTCAATTAACAGTTTTCAAATATATGAAAATTTGATACATGTGGTTCAGATTAAAATTAGTATTACACAATATCTTAAGACTAAATATTCTGAATATGTTATTTACTTGCATCAACCAGTTACTTGCAATTTGAAATAACCAAAAATTAATTTTAAAAAAATTACTCAAATTAATTATTTTTAATATTAGAAACTAATTGTACCTTAAACTTTAAAAACGTTAAATATTGGGTTGTTCGGAAAGTAATTTAGTTTTTTTTACCACTAGACAGATTAGTCATATTTTTCCCGCCATTTTCATTCTAAACCGTATTATCATTATATATTTTGACAGCTAGCATTTTAAGGCTTATTTGTAAAAAGTTTTATTTGATTTTGTGTAATTGCTTACTTTTTGTGTCCCATCAAATATGGAAGAACGAAAGCAGCATTTTCAGCATATTTCGCTCTTTTATTACCGAAAAGGTAAAAATGTTGTTCAAGCGAGAAAAAATTGTGTGATGTGTATGGAGAAGATGTATTGACAGAATGACAGTGCCAAAACTGGTTTACAAAATTTCGTTCTGGCAATTTCAATATTGAAGATGCACCACGTTCTGGATGGCCAGTTGAAGCCAATGAAAACAAAATAAAGGTAATGATTAAAACAAACTGCCGAATAACAACACGTGAAATCACTGAGATTAAATTTGTCAAATTGAACTGTTTATGATTACTTGAAACAAATTGGTTTCGTTTCAAAGCTTGATATATGGGTTCCACATGTTATTAAAGAGAGATGTTCTTTGGTGGGATTTTAAGAAAATTTCTTTTTTGGAGCTTTTACCAGACTATTTAACAGTTGATTTGAAAGTGTACTGCTATCGAGTAAACAAATTGAGTAATATCATCAAACAGAAAAGGCAGCCAGAATTGATCAACAAAATTTCACACAAGTTTGGTAACTCATCAGAAACTGTTATAACTTAGATGGGACGTGCTATCACACCAACCATATTCGCCAGATCGAGCACACTCAGATTATTACATGTTCCGGTCTATACAAATTTTTTTTAACTAAGACATTTACTTGAAATGACAATGTCAAAAATCACTTGGATCAGTTTTTTGTAAGCAATGGTCAAACCTTTTATAAATGTGAAATCATGCTACTACCAGAAACGATGACAACAGGTATATGACCAAAATGGTTGATATATAATTCAATAAAATATTTATTTATTATAAAAGTATTGATTTTTTTTCCACAGAGAAAAAACAAAATTACTTTCCGAACAACCCAACACATATTAATTAATTAATTTACTTCTTAATACAATTTCTCTATTGAATGTATAGTATGTAAATTTTCTAAGAATAATAATTATTGGGCTGCAATTTGAAAAAATTATAGACCTATAAATTCCCTGTTGTCTATCTTTCCTTAATCTCGAATGGAGTTAGATAGATGAAAGACGAGACCAGATATGGAAACTTTGGGCAGAAGGCCCCAATAAACTACATACAGTAAGATCCCATTTCAGGTGCATTTCAAATTTATACAGACACGAAAAAATTAAAGTGAAACCCAAATTTCCTGCATTAAGTGACAAACGTTTTATTAAAAATAACATGGATATACATGTTATTTTTAATAAAACATTTGTACACTGCAAAATAAGAATTTTAATCAAACATTAAGATTTTATCACTGAAAATAATATTTTTGAAAATTTTGTACAAAACAAGTGTTACATATTTATCTGGACAGGTTTCAAATTGCAAAGTTTTCTTACAATTTAATTAATGGTCAATATAACCACCATTTAACTTAATTACACTAAATACTCGATTAGGCATTGTTTCAAATTAGATTCTGAAGGAATTCAATCTTTATCCCAAGCATCTGAAATTGCTGCCTCCAAATCATGAGTTGTGGAAAATTGTTTTCCATTGGCATAAACTGTACGAACCATCATCCCCCAAAGATTTTCCATCAGATTCAAGTCAGTGCTTCTAGCAGGCCATGTCATCAGATTAATATTTTTACATTTAAACCACATTTTTGTTGATTTAGAAGCATGCACAGGGGCACTGTCTTGTTGAAAGATCCAATGTGGTCCAGGTTCCAATAAATGATCTTCAAGCATGCCTTGATACTTCTCTGAATTCATTCTTTGAGTTATAAATGCTAAATCTGTGGTTCCATTGAATTCAAACACACCCCACACCATTATTGATCTCCCACCCATTTGGTGTTTTGAAAATATTTGTTTTTTGGTTCTTAAATCATGCCAATAATACTTCCAACCATCTGGACCATTTCATATGTTTTTGTGCCCAATCAAGTCTGTCACTTTTGTGCTTTAATGAAAATGGTGGCATTACAGCTTTTCTGAATTTTAACATTGGAGATTAATTTAAAACTCTCCACACTGTTGTGCTGCTACAAGGCAAGTCTAATTCTTGTTTTATTTTTCTTACTGATGTTTGTTTTGTGGAGCAAACCTTGATGATTTGTCTACAATCTCGAGGTGAAAGCTTGGGTTTTGGACCTGTCTTGAATTTTGGTATATCCTTGCCATATCTTTTTGATAAATAATCACCAACAGTTGATTTTTGGACGATTTATATGCAGTCGACCCCCCTATAATTACGATTCCTATAAAACTACGAAAAAATATACGTATTTTGGAAATGTTGAGTCGGATTAGTCTAGAATCGATTAATTTTATGGAAGAAAATCTTTCAAACAGCCGTAGTCTGTAAACTTGACACGTGTCTGGTTGTGATTGGAAGGATTCTTAAGAAATCGGATTCCTAAAGAATGGAACGTATCTATATCTTATAGGGGGGTTGACTGTATGCTGCAATTCCTCTTATTGACTTGCCTTGTGATTTATAGGCATCAATCTGCCCTTTTTCATAATCAGATAAATTCTTTGTTCTACCCATTTTAGAACTGAACAATATAAAGAATTTGTATTACAATTAGATATGTAAGCTAATTTGTATATTTCAATGCTTGAAACTAAATAATAATCTATTTAAGTCATGAAATGAGTGCCTGTCCAGATAAATATGTAACAGTTTTTTTGTACCAAATTTTCAAAAATATTATTTTCAATGACAAAATCTTAATGTTTGATTAAAATTCTTATTTTGCAGTGTGAAAACATGTAAATCCATGTTATTTTTAATAAAACATTTGTCACTTAATGCAGCAAATTTGGGTTTCACTTTAATTTTTGTGTCCATATAAATTTGAAACACACCTTATTTCAAGAAAAAAAGTAAATAAAGTATATTATTTAAAAATTTTTAAATGCTTTATTTACATATACATATAATTTGATCTGACTTTATATTTTCCATCATAAAACAATGATAAATACCTTAGAAATCAAATTTTATGAATTCTGCCTGTGAAGCAAGTATTCTCCATCTGTGTACAGCACAATCTCCTGAAATATTGAAGTGAAACACATTTCAGGAAATTGTGCTGTACACAAAGAAAGCGGAAGACATTTATACCCTATTTCTGTCTACAGATTATTCTATTAAAAATTCTCTCTCATCGTGGTGTGTTGACTACATACTAGAGCAGACTTTATGCAAAAAAAGTAATTTGCTGAATTTCCTATAAGAATGGATTAGTCAAAAAAACTTGCCTTGCCAAATATATATAACAACCAAGAAAATAATAAAGATAAGAGGAAAAGTTTGGCAATCGGTCAAAAAACAACCCCCAAGATTTTTACGTTTTTGGACTCAACACCTTGAAGTGTCGAGAAATGCAAAAAAATTTGGGTTTTCTGTATGTAAGGATGTTTGTGTGGCATAATTTTGTTCACCCTCTTTGAACCTTAATAACTCCTATGCTTTTTGTCAAAAATTTCTGAAATTTTGCTTTGAGGTTTGTGTATTAGAAGTTTTTTAAAATAAAATATATTTTTAACAGATGATGCCACTAAATATTGCTGGGAAAGTTAAGCAACTTGTTGGATTTTTTCATATATTGTCATTCAATGAATCCAAGTGGTCTTTGTTCCCCGAACACTGGGAGTTCAGTCGTGGGTTCGCACCTCACTTGGACAAGCTGGCCACATGGAATTTTCCAGGTTTTCTCCACGTCTGTAATGCCTAAGTAGGGGTTAGTTTCCTTTTAAAAGACCTCCCTGGAAGGCATCCCCTAGACAAGTGTTGCATTGCCATTACTAAACAAACCAAACCATTCAATGAAGTAATAAAAATGTTATACAAGGTAGGTAAGCATGTTGTTTAATTTATTTTTTACCATTCTTATAGGAAATTCCATAAATTAAGCATTAAATAATCAATGCTGAAACTGCATTGTAAAGATTAAATTAAAATTATTTCTAATACTAGTAACTGTTTTATTTCATGTCATTTTTACACTAACATTACATTTATTTGGAATAGTTGGAATTTCAGCAATCAAATTCATCATTATTATTGTCTGATTATGTTGTGTCTATTGATAATGCAATCTTGCCAACATGCATATCTTAATGTTCACTAATAATAGAATCATCAGATCCTATCACCATAGCATCCTTTCTTCTTCTGTTTTTTTTTCCTGTGGACACTAATGGGGCCTGTATTTCCAGACATATAATAGGGTGGGCAGGACCCAGAACAAATCTGGATGGGTAAGATGTTCTGCGGTTCCTCAGAGCAGTAGGCTGACACCTTAAACATTTAATCCAAATCCATCTCGATGACAGATTTAGATTAAATTAAATATTTTAGACCTTGTCTTAAAACCATTGTCATGATACTTACCTAGTAACAAATATTCTGTGAAAATAATTGATTGAAAAATACAAAAATCCCAAACAAAATTTCCCACAATCCCTTCTCACTACCATACTAAAAATCCTCAAATTGCAAAAAATCCATTGAAGTGGCAATGTGGCAACACCTGATTCTTCCTTTAACTAGTCATACTGTATAGCCTGCAGACAATATATAAAATTTTAGAATGCATGGTGTTCTACAAATACTTCATTTGATCTATAAAGATGGGCTTTTGCTACAGGACTATGGTATATGGTCTGAGGCTTCTTGTTATCTATGATATCTATTTACTTCCAGTTTTGGTGAGTGAGCCAGTTATTCTAAATGTCAGTATATGTGATTTTAATATCAAACAAATATTAATTTTATGCATCAAGATGAGAGAAGACTAGTAGTAAGAGCCGAGACAGGTATCAATTCTTTATTACAAATGCCATTTTAGACATACATATAAATTAATCGTTACAGAACTTTAAAGTAATAACTTAAAATATGAGTAACTAAGTTACTTAACAAGTAATGATTATACATTTTATTGTTTTAAAATAGTATTGAGATCAGAAAGAAATAGTGAATAACAAATTACATCCAAATTTATTCTTTACAACAATAATCATTAAAAACATAATTACATAAACTATAGAACTGCTTATTAACCTTTCACATAAATATGACAACACAATGCAATGATAAAAAACAAGTCAAGTACAAAAATAAGTTTTATAAATGAATATAGTTAATGAAGCAATTATTACTTTAGAAAATTGCAATATCTTATAAATATAAGAAAAGCTCACAATAACAAAATGGCATTTCAACAAAAATGAAATGCAAATAATGGAATGCTTAAACAATAATTAAAATTTAAAAAAAATTCTAATTCAAAGTAAAAATAAAACTTTATAGAATATTCTAATTTATAAAAACAATTTCTTAGATTTTTATAAAGTTAAAACATTTATATAAAAATTGGACATTACATCCTTCGTTATAAAGGTATTATTTTATGATTATTTTAAAATTTAAACACAATTGTCTGATCTCAAATTATAAAATTGATGCTTATTTATTGTAAAATATTTTTCATTCTATTTCAATATCTGTATCTTTGTAATGAAATGAAATCTAATTCATAAAGCATTCTTTATGAAGTTGTTTGTTTTTGGCACAAGTAAATTAACTAATTAGTACTTTTCAGTATAAAAAAAACTCAAATGAATATTTTCTTAAGCTCTTTAGACTTTAAAAAGCATTTTTAAAGGAATTTCTCTTCTTGGGAAATGAGATTTATTTCCAGTAAATGATTCTTAATTAATCATCATTTTTTAATGATAATTCTACTTTTTGCAATTCTCATTATTCAAAAGAGAGATATATAGCTGTCAGATTCATATCTTTTGATTCTGAATGAGTACACTCTAGTAGTATTTTAAAATGATTCGGTTTATTGCACAATGAATATTGCATATTAATAGTTTTACTAAAAAAAATTTTTTTTTAATTTTGAAGTAATTTTCTAATATCATTACATAGGAATATTAAATTAAATTTAGATATTGCATTTTTTTTTATTTCAAGTATTTAATATTCCAATACCCACTTTCTGGTATTAAAGTTTACATATTTTTTCCAATTATTTTTAAAATTTAATTTATTCATCAATATGATACATTTAATTTCTTAGTGTTTCTAGAAACTTATGCATGCTCACTAGCTTTCACCAAAGAAGCAAACATGCTGCCTCTTCTCTGCAGCAAATCTATGGGATGTCCTGTTTCTACGATGTGACCCGAATCTAATACGATTACTCTGTCGTAACTGAGTATTCCACTAATGCGATGCTGTAAAAGATAACTATGTATTAAATTGTTGTCATAATATTGTATAAAAACAACTTAATTTTAACATTCATAATACATTTTAAACCTAAAACATTCTTATTTGTGATATTTATTAACTGTATTGCTATAATTGATATGTGTATATGCACGCACACGAATAGTGACAGATGGAAAGAATGGATATAGCATGAAGACAATTCATGTCTAAATCTGAAATATCTCAACTTACAGTATATACAGAAATGTAATGACATGTATGTTGAGCTCCATATGAAAATTTTTTTGAAATTCCTTGGCACATCTTTATCAGGTTGATATATTTGGGATTTAGCCATGAAGTGTCTGTCAGACTCATATGCCTTTCCGTCAGTGTTATATAAATTTCTGGTAAAACAAAAATATAAATTTTCATCTACAAGTACGTATCTTCTAATGTCAGGACTTATTATACTGGATTTACAGATAATGCTACAGAGTTTCACAGAAAACAATTTTTTATTTTATTTAATATACCTGGAGAGAGACATAATTTTGTGTTTCAGACACTTTTGTCCCTCCTCACCAGGTATTTTAGTAGTATATTCTATATAAATTAAAAGCAATAAAATAAATTTTAAAATTACATTTAACATTTACCAACAAACTTATTAATAAAATTCTTACAATTTTCAGACTTTTTTCTTTCATTTTTAACTGTACTGGACATTCAATTTTAACCAACAAAAACAATATTATTGTAAACTTAAGCCTGTATTAAACAAATTATTATATTAATATTTTACATTAAATCTGTTTTTTTATATTTATTTACCATTTTTTACAACTTGCATCTCTTTCTGTTCAATTTAACTAACTCCTCGTTTCCACTTCTTTTGATTGTTCTTTTTATCTTTCAGACACATGCATTTCTCTACCAGTATTACTATTTATTCTGTTATTTTGTCTAATTATATTAATATGTTCATAAAGTTGTTTTTTGTAATTATTCTTTTCTTTTTTCCTTATTTTTATTGAATTTAATACTATTTTGCAGCCTGTGGTATTACAGTGCTCTGCTACTACTGAATTTGCATAATTTCTCTTGATTGCTCAGATGTGTTCATTTATTCTTATTTTTAGTTTTATTTTCGTTTCCCCTATATATATTTTTTCTGGTTTACCTTTAATTGTAATTGTAAACCAGAAAAAATATATATAGGGGAAACGAAAAGAAAACGTTTGTGAATAAGACCAATAATTTAATAATAATATTTTAACATTATCTCCTGTAGGTTATTTGCCTTTTCTTCCTTAAGTCAGATCTATCTTGAATTTCACTATCCTCCCAGAACTACATAGCATAAATGACCATCTTTTATAGGTTGGTATTTGGACAAGATCTATCAAAAAACTTTTATCCCACAATATGTTTCAGCTTTTCAAAAGTTTACTAAAAAAAATTAATGTAAGACTCCCATTATTGCTTGTTTTATAATGATCACTAAAATTTTCAGAAGTTAGAAAGTTCTTTTTATCTGTGGTAAAATATCTCAAAAGACATTTATTTAATCCTTCAGATCCTGTCAGATTCATAACAGTCTGCAGATGAAAAACTTTGTTATAGAAAAAACTGTTTAAAAATGTTGCTTATGATCTACCAATTTTTTTTATTTCAGTTGACAAGTTAATATCTAGCTCAAGGTGTCATCCAGACTTGGAGCACTAATTTATCTGGTAAGATGTATTAGATATAAATCAATCATGCAAATATGTCAGCTTTCCATCATGAGAGATCTAAAATGAAGTCTTACACATGATTCTCCCAACCCTATTATGTATGATAATTCATTTTTTATCTCCTCCTGTAGCCAGCCATATAATGAGAGATCCAATTTCACACACCATCTTTCATGCCACAAATTGACAAATCAGTAAAAAAAAATAACTTAACTTACAGCTATTGTTAAGACAGTGCAGTCGGCGCAATTGGAAGCTACAACTTTCTGCAAAACTTGATCAGTTTCTGGATCTAACGATGACGTTGCTTCGTCCATTATTAAAATTTTCGACTTTTTTAAAATAGCTCGAGCCAAACAGAATAGCTAGAATATTTAAAGTAAAAGTAAATTTGTAATTTATTTTAAAATTTGTTTAGATTTTATTTAATGTAAATTTTAATACCTGTCGTTGTCCAACACTAAAATATGAACCTTCATCATTTAATTCTGCATCTGAAATATGGAAAGAATACCATTACTTTATTTTTAATTCTACAACTTTGTATATGTATATATATATACTGTATAGCCAAATTATCCAATTTTGTATAATGCTGAAAATTACTTTATTAAAAGAAAACAGATGAGAGTTGATAATTAAAACAGAAATGATGCACAAATTTTATGAATGCCTTTTGAGCATCATTTACTTGGCAAGAACATATTAAATAACTTACAGGAAATAACTCAAGATTGTACTGAATAGCATTTCCAAACATCAATACAAATATCCTTTCTTGGATATTTGAACATAAATTACAATATCAATATATTGTATTTACTCACATATAGGACAAGGTGTGACTTTAAAGATTCAAAATAAACAAAATAAAATTAGAACTGTATTAATAAATCTACTTTTGTTTAATCACAAGTAAAATATCAAATGAACGTTAATGCACACATTGTCCTGCAAAAATTACTGACATTTTAAACTTTAAGGAAAATTCCTGTAAAATCAACAACATAATTTGTTCACATAAAGCTGGACAATCAGGACCTTTCCTTGCCAGTTCTTAACAGTCAAATTCACTCTTCGTCAATTACACTTATGAGTTTCTCCAAATTATGATTTCTGAATAATCATCTGTTTTCACGTGGGAATGGATAAAACTTATAATTCAATTCAAAAGCTTTGCTATTCATCTTTACTCCTGACAATATACTTATGTTTTTAATACAAGAGGGTAAGCATCTGGTAAAAAGTGCAAATACACAGTTCACAAAAATTATTTGCAAAACTGCAAAAAATCTTTTGCTTGCACATATAGGACGACCTAGGAATTTGAAGCTGTGATAAATGAATAAAAATCTCATCTTACATGCAAGTAAATACTTCCTTGACTGCTACAGATTAGGGAAAATATGGCGATTGGCCAAATTTTTACCTTCCTTGATGTTTTGACACTACAGTGGCCCAAAAATGTAAAATATCTCTTACATAATCCTGTACATGTATCTGCATCTATTTTGTATTAAATCCAGGACTGGATGAACCAAAAATTTTGAAACTGCAGAGTTACTTTATCTATGGGACATTGATGCTGCTAAAGGTCAAGGAGATGAAATGTGGAGTCAGACTTCTGAAAGTTTTACTTGTTATTAGCATTTACAATTAGGTACTCATTTGGCTATGTATCTATATATATGTCAGGCTTTGAGTTGTTTAATATACTTAAATGCTTTTTATAATTAGATTTCTAGAAAAAATAATTTTAAAATTGTTTATATACTAGTTATTATATAAATTCTTTATTTAAAGTTAAAACTATATTATCATCAATATATTGTAATTTGACATAATATAAAAATTAACTTTAAAATTTACCTAAGCTTCCAGGCAAACTAATGACTAGATCATACAACTGTGCCACTTTTAAGGCATTCCATAATTCTTCATCTCTATATTGATGATTTGGATCCAAGTTCTCCCTGAAAAAGAATGTAATTCTCTTGAAAGATGAAATAAAAATGTCCCTTTTCTGAAACATTTAGTGATTTGTTATAAAGTACCCACTTTTTTCACCTTATTAGCCAAACATGATCATGGAGCAGAAAAACAAACCACCATTAAAAATTCCAGACTTCCAATCCCACTAGATGATGAGCATGATATTCATCTGAAGATCATGCTCATCATCTAGTGGGTTGGAAGAGAATTCTGTACCACAATTGATGCATATCCTCATCTGGTTCAAAAATACCTATTAATTTTTATTTTATGAGCTAGGTGAGGACATGCACCTGCAAATGGGTAAGGTGAATTCAATGTTGAAAATTGCAAGAACCCAGGCTAGTATTTTTTTTTTGTAATTTCAACAATCTTATAATCTTATTTAATTTTTGAACAAAAATTAAGAGAGAGAATTATTTTATTTTAACAAATTCAATAGAGGAACTTTGCAAGATTTTCCCACTAATCTTCCTTCTAGGGTGGCATTCCAATAAAAACTACTCAGAAGTAGTAGTCTCAACAAAAATTGTGGATTGGACTAACCACCTGCTTCCTGCATAACCTTAGCAAATTATGTCACCAAAATAGCAGGGAGGAATAACCCTGAGGAAAAAAGTCATGAGAAAGTTTGCCTGCCTGTTTTGAAGTATGTGCTCATCCCCGCTGGTCTCCACTGTCAATCTTCTTGATTTCTCACCCTTTCCACCAGACCTTGACTGCTTCAAACTAATGAACAATTGATTGGACAACCATTGTGGATTTTACTCGTATGAACTTTTGGATTCAAGACACTTCACCAAGGCTCCTCCTCTCCAGGACATCCAAGTCAGTCAGTGATTGTCAAACATTATTGAACCAGGTATTTATCAACCTTTGTATGCAACTGTAAAAACACACACACATTTTGACGCACATTGAAATAGAGTGTCTTAATTTTCTTTGTAAATTTTTTATCCACTTGAAAAATAAATATTTGTTGTCTGCTAGTTAAATGTATAGTGGAGTGTGTTATTTCCAGCACACTCTCTTTCAACTCCCGCCTCTGTTCATTCTCTCATATGTGACCGCTTGCATCATAATTATTTGAAAGGTTCCTGTGTGCCTAAATCACAGGTGGTGTCAGTGCTGACTTGAGCATTGCCAACATAATAGTCACAAAATAACAATAAGATTTTTAGATTACAGGAGAGAAATTGAATTCACATTCATTGATAATACTTCTGATAATGAAAATTGATTTTCATCAGATGTTTTTTGATCCTCAAAATTAAAAATACTAATAAGAGAATTATTGAAAATATTAAATACCAATTGAAAGGCCCGATGCAGGCATCGGAGCATACTAAATAGTTAGCATGCATAGCAGTGATAAATAATTAATTACAAATAGTTTACCTAAAGTGCAAAGACATTGTACTAAAACCAACATCCCTACATCCAATTCTCATGAAATATGTATCTTATTAGTATTTTGAAAGTTATTTCCATTATGACTGCAAAGAAATACCATAATATCCCGTCTCCAGTTCAAAACAAAATAATGAAACAAAAAAGCATAACTATGACCTACATCACTATATCCAGGGGTGCACAACCTGTGGCCCGCAGGCCACATACGGCCCCCTATCAATGTTTATGCGGCCCGTGGACGGTACAGGCCAAATCCCTTCTTTCGAAGTTTATAACTTTTTCCCTTTCACAAAGTCATTAGCACCCAACTGTTTTATGACTTTCCCTGAGGTGAGAAGTGGGGGATTGTTCTATAAATAAGTTTATTTCTAGCTAACACTTTCTGGTTTAGATATCGAATATTTTAAAATGATGTTAGAACGTCATTTCCGATGTTATCGGGAAGTTTCTATTTTGGCGGAAAATCTTCAATTTTATGCTTCGGAAAACTTGCCTATTCGTCTAAATAGCGTCAAATAACAAAAATAAGTGAAAATAGCGCTGAAAAACCATGAAAATAACGATTTTTTAGCATTTGTTTACATTCTAGATTCTGATTGGTATAGTCGAATTTGAATCAATCTTTTCTGAAAAGACGNGTCAGCCTTTCATTTTAGGTATCTGACGCCTTTACATTAAAATTAAGTAAATCTTCTCACCAACTGCCAAGTTTTATACCTTCAGTATCAGGTTCAAGCCCTCTAGTGGTGGATACGAGCTATCTTTGATTTGCATGTAGTTACAATTTCATGATGAGCTCAGGATATTTTTCTTCTAATTATTAATTAGAGATTCAGACTATGTACAAAAAATTATTTAATTTTTGAGTCTATCAATTCATCCTTTTTCACACACCACAGAAGTAGCCTTTTACATCGGTTTGAAGAAATCACTTCATAAAAAACGTATAACAATAGGTAAAAACTTACAATTAAAAACGATCAGACGTCAGCCTTTCATTTTAGGTATCTGACGCCTTTACATTAAAATTAAGTAAATCTTCTCACCAACTGCCAAGTTTTATACCTTCAGTATCAGGTTCAAGCCCTCTAGTGGTGGATACGAGCTATCTTTGATTTGCATGTAGTTACAATTTCATGATGAGCTCAGGATATTTTTCTTCTAATTATTAATTAGAGATTCAGACTATGTACAAAAAATTATTTAATTTTTGAGTCTATCAATTCATCCTTTTTCACACACCACAGAAGTAGCCTTTTACATCGGTTTGAAGAAATCACTTCATAAAAAACGTATAACAATAGGTAAAAATTTACAATTAAAAACGATCAGACGTCAGCCTTTCATTTTAGGTATCTGACGCCTTTACATTAAAATTAAGTAAATCTTCTCACCAACTGCCAAGTTTTATACCTTCAGTATCAGGTTCAAGCCCTCTAGTGGTGGATACGAGCTATCTTTGATTTGCATGTAGTTACAATTTCATGATGAGCTCAGGATATTTTTCTTCTAATTATTAATTAGAGATTCAGACTATGTACAAAAAATTATTTAATTTTTGAGTCTATCAATTCATCCTTTTTCACACACCACAGAAGTAGCCTTTTACATCGGTTTGAAGAAATCACTTCATAAAAAACGTATAACAATAGGTAAAAACTTACAATTAAAAATGATCAGACGTCAGCCTTTCATTTTAGGTATCTGACGCCTTTACATTAAAATTAAGTAAATCTTCTCACCAACTGCCAAGTTTTATACCTTCAGTATCAGGTTCAAGCCCTCTAGTGGTGGATACGAGCTATCTTTGATTTGCATGTAATTTGATTTCTGTGGTGTGTAAAAAAGGATGAATTGATAGACTCAAAAATTAAATAATTTTTTGTACATAGTCTGAATCTCTAATTAATAATTAGAACTTTAATGAATTATTTTTCACTCAAAATCATTCCAAAACCATCTAGAACATTCTACAACTTTCCAAACTCCAAATTTGTTTACTTCTCTTGCAAGTGTCTCACCTACTAATGATCATTACTTTATTAATCAACTTTCATTTTATTTTAAAAATTTAAGACTATACAAACAATACATCCTTTTTAATTCCAATCTAGGAATTACAAACAGAAGGCAAGTAAAACTTCTAAAACAGACAAATACTATAAAAAAATTCACAATTAAAAATGATTTTGATGTCGACCTTTTTTTGTAGGATACGACATCTACAAACGTTAAATTTGTAATGTTATATAATCATTTTTAAGCTGAGAGTCCTCTGGTGGATTTTTGGACAATTCAGAAATTATTTACATAATTGTACACATTAGCCCAGATGATGATAGTTATTTTGAAAATTTAAGACTATACAAATATATATGCCTGTTGTTTGTGGTTCCTGGATTGGAATTAAAAAGGATGTAAATATGGAAAAAGGACACATTGTATAGTCTTAAATTTTCAAAATAACTATAAACAATCATCCTGGGCTAATGTGTACAACTTTCATTTTATTATTTAGGATGGAAAGGGTTCAAATAAATTTTTGAAAATAAAGTATTTTCCATAGACATAATGAGTAAAAAAAAAATAGCGATTTTCTTTAACAATGTCCAGTGAGCCAAAAGTTCTAATATTCTAGTACTCTATGTATCTCAGTGTTCTATCATTTACCACAATTTAGTTGAAATCTCACACAATGTTATGAAAAATCCTTGAGAGGACATCCTGTATAGACCTTTTGAAACCATTTAATTTTGAATGTTTTAAATAACTTGAAATATATTTCATAAATAATATAATGTAGTACATAATAGATAGTATTGATTGAGAATAAAAATGATCTGTCAGATTATTTTTTTTAATTGATCAATTGACATAAATAACTTCAAACTTTTGAAAATTTTCAAATCTCCAGAAGAAAAAAGTGAAAATAAAATCTTTTTATTTTAATGTTAGAGTCCAAAATAGCGTTTTAAATGAATTTGAATTTACTGATGATATTGATTTACTACAATTATAAGAAATCACATAGTAGTACAAGTATTCAGGGAGCATGGACTTAAGTGTTAAAAAATCAAAAACAATGACAACCAGCTCAGGCAACCCAAACATATTGGTTGATAAAGAAATCCTGGAAGACCTCAAAACATTCACTTATCTCTGAGGGGATATCAAGATCAGATGTCAAAGCATGTATTGCCAAAGCAAGTATCACACTATAAAAGCTAAAACCACTATGGACTGATCATAAAATACCCATATCCACCAGGATATGGGTATTTTATGATCAGTCCATACCTTTAACATAATTGATACCTTTGTCAAATCAGTACTCCTTTAGGGAAGTGAGAGATGGACTCTCTTAAAGGATGACAAAACCAGATTACTAACCTTTGAAATGAAGTGTTGTAGGAAGCTATTGAAGATACCTTACACAGCACGCACAAAAAAATGAAGAAATAAAAGGAAAAATTCTGAATGCCAGTGGAAATCAATCAAATATTTTAACCAAAATTAAACAGAAACAGATGACAGTTTAGTCATGGTATCAGAGGAAATGGACTAACAAGAAAAGCTTTGGAAGGAGTGACATCAGAAGCAGGCCAAGAACCACATGGACTGAATTGCCAATTGCCTAGCTACGAGATGGTGGGACAGAGACCTGGAAAGAGTGTATCAAGACAGTTTTCTAGGGGTGCACCAATGGTCTTTATAAGACTATGGGAGAAGAAGAAATTGAAATGACACCAATTGATAATTTTTATTAGGAAAACATTTTACTTTAACTAAAAATTTTATATATTTATAAATATTATGCTTAATTCATACCTAACAGTACCAGAAAACAAGACAATATCCTGAGGAATAATTGAAAGTCTTGATCGTAAGACATCTAAAGGTATTTGTTTAATATCCACACCATCAATATAAATATTACCATCAGTGATCAACAGTATGCGGAATATAGCCATGACTAACGACGATTTTCCACTTCCCGTACGACCACAAATTCCTACCTGTAGATACATAAAAGTATATATAATTAATATTTTTACCAAAAAGATTATCTTTCTTTGAAATTAATTGAGCTTAAATAAATCACTATTAAAACTTCTTAAAAATAATTTATAATGAATTTTTCTAAATGTATTATTGCAATATTTTAAGTCAGAAAAACATTGTCTTTCAAGTAAATTTTTAACAAATTATTAATTCTTACTTTTTCACCAGATGCAAAGTTCAGAGATACATTTTTCAACACTGGATCTAAGTTTTCATCATATTTTAGTGTTACATTTTCAAATATTATTTGCCCCTTGTTAGGCCAATCTTTCAACCATGCTATAAGTTCATCTGAAAAAAAAATAACATCAGAAATATTTTTGACTTTGTAAAAGTATTTCATATTTTTGAAACTGAGTTCTATATGTATTATCTAACTTGAAAAATTTTTTAATTAGTGATAATTGAAAATTTTTGTAAAATTAATATTCGGTAACTGTGTTAATGAAATTTTTATCGTCATTAATATTTAGTTTGACATCAAAATTTTATTTTATTATGTTGCAAATTTTTAGGTTTGCTTGCTAAAGTAATACATCTAACTTTTATTTTTATATTACTTTTTTTTAAATATTAAAATTAATATAACAACACTGAATAAACCATTTCAGCTTTCCTTATAATATGAATGATTTCTGTATAGCAATAAACTTATTACAATGAAACATGTTAAAGTAACATTTTTCTAGTTCATTTTTTAAAATTTAATACAGTGCAATCCCAATTTGCAAAGCACATTTTTTCCTAAAAGTCTTTTGTAAACAAGAATGAGCTTCCATTATTTCTTACAGTTGAAATTTGATCATCATTCCAACATACGTTATATAACCAAGTTTTCCAAACAACATTAAAGTGCTATAAAATATAAATTTATCTATCAACCAACTTATTGCAAATGAAATGAAAATGTTAGTTCTTTTTATATTTGTGAATAATCTAATTAATATGAAATCAGAAAAGCAAATACAACATAAATGTCTGATACTTACATATTGACTAATTTTTTTTTTCTTAATATTAAATAAAGTAATAAGCAAAAAGCAAGTAAATACAGTAGAGCCTCAATTATCCGACTCAATTGGGGACTGGGGTTGGTCGGATAATTGAAAAGTCAGATAACCGAAAAGTATGAAAAAGTCCATTATTAGTGTAGTATATTATTATATCCCATGTAATTAGTATATCACTATTAACCTACTTCGCGTTGAATTTTCATTGATGTTAAGCCTAACAAAAATTTTTTAAAATAATAATCGNAACAAAAACAATATTATTGTAAACTTAAGCCTGTATTAAACAAATTATTATATTAATATTTTACATTAAATCTGTTTTTTTATATTTATTTACCATTTTTTACAACTTGCATCTCTTTCTGTTCAATTTAACTAACTCCTCGTTTCCACTTCTTTTGATTGTTCTTTTTATCTTTCAGACACATGCATTTCTCTACCAGTATTACTATTTATTCTGTTATTTTGTCTAATTATATTAATATGTTCATAAAGTTGTTTTTTGTAATTATTCTTTTCTTTTTTCCTTATTTTTATTGAATTTAATACTATTTTGCAGCCTGTGGTATTACAGTGCTCTGCTACTACTGAATTTGCATAATTTCTCTTGATTGCTCAGATGTGTTCATTTATTCTTATTTTTAGTTTTATTTTCGTTTCCCCTATATATATTTTTTCTGGTTTACCTTTAATTGTAATTGTAAACCAGAAAAAATATATATAGGGGAAACGAAAAGAAAACGTTTGTGAATAAGACCAATAATTTAATAATAATATTTTAACATTATCTCCTGTAGGTTATTTGCCTTTTCTTCCTTAAGTCAGATCTATCTTGAATTTCACTATCCTCCCAGAACTACATAGCATAAATGACCATCTTTTATAGGTTGGTATTTGGACAAGATCTATCAAAAAACTTTTATCCCACAATATGTTTCAGCTTTTCAAAAGTTTACTAAAAAAAATTAATGTAAGACTCCCATTATTGCTTGTTTTATAATGATCACTAAAATTTTCAGAAGTTAGAAAGTTCTTTTTATCTGTGGTAAAATATCTCAAAAGACATTTATTTAATCCTTCAGATCCTGTCAGATTCATAACAGTCTGCAGATGAAAAACTTTGTTATAGAAAAAACTGTTTAAAAATGTTGCTTATGATCTACCAATTTTTTTTATTTCAGTTGACAAGTTAATATCTAGCTCAAGGTGTCATCCAGACTTGGAGCACTAATTTATCTGGTAAGATGTATTAGATATAAATCAATCATGCAAATATGTCAGCTTTCCATCATGAGAGATCTAAAATGAAGTCTTACACATGATTCTCCCAACCCTATTATGTATGATAATTCATTTTTTATCTCCTCCTGTAGCCAGCCATATAATGAGAGATCCAATTTCACACACCATCTTTCATGCCACAAATTGACAAATCAGTAAAAAAAAATAACTTAACTTACAGCTATTGTTAAGACAGTGCAGTCGGCGCAATTGGAAGCTACAACTTTCTGCAAAACTTGATCAGTTTCTGGATCTAACGATGACGTTGCTTCGTCCATTATTAAAATTTTCGACTTTTTTAAAATAGCTCGAGCCAAACAGAATAGCTAGAATATTTAAAGTAAAAGTAAATTTGTAATTTATTTTAAAATTTGTTTAGATTTTATTTAATGTAAATTTTAATACCTGTCGTTGTCCAACACTAAAATATGAACCTTCATCATTTAATTCTGCATCTGAAATATGGAAAGAATACCATTACTTTATTTTTAATTCTACAACTTTGTATATGTATATATATATACTGTATAGCCAAATTATCCAATTTTGTATAATGCTGAAAATTACTTTATTAAAAGAAAACAGATGAGAGTTGATAATTAAAACAGAAATGATGCACAAATTTTATGAATGCCTTTTGAGCATCATTTACTTGGCAAGAACATATTAAATAACTTACAGGAAATAACTCAAGATTGTACTGAATAGCATTTCCAAACATCAATACAAATATCCTTTCTTGGATATTTGAACATAAATTACAATATCAATATATTGTATTTACTCACATATAGGACAAGGTGTGACTTTAAAGATTCAAAATAAACAAAATAAAATTAGAACTGTATTAATAAATCTACTTTTGTTTAATCACAAGTAAAATATCAAATGAACGTTAATGCACACATTGTCCTGCAAAAATTACTGACATTTTAAACTTTAAGGAAAATTCCTGTAAAATCAACAACATAATTTGTTCACGTAAAGCTGGACAATCAGGACCTTTCCTTGCCAGTTCTTAACAGTCAAATTCACTCTTCGTCAATTACACTTATGAGTTTCTCCAAATTATGATTTCTGAATAATCATCTGTTTTCACGTGGGAATGGATAAAACTTATAATTCAATTCAAAAGCTTTGCTATTCATCTTTACTCCTGACAATATACTTATGTTTTTAATACAAGAGGGTAAGCATCTGGTAAAAAGT
Source organism: Centruroides sculpturatus (assembly GCF_000671375.1). Classification (NCBI taxonomy): domain Eukaryota; kingdom Metazoa; phylum Arthropoda; class Arachnida; order Scorpiones; family Buthidae; genus Centruroides; species Centruroides sculpturatus. The sequence goes on along the minus strand of NW_019384363.1, from coordinate 781,446 downwards.
GCAAATACACAGTTCACAAAAATTATTTGCAAAACTGCAAAAAATCTTTTGCTTGCACATATAGGACGACCTAGGAATTTGAAGCTGTGATAAATGAATAAAAATCTCATCTTACATGCAAGTAAATACTTCCTTGACTGCTACAGATTAGGGAAAATATGGCGATTGGCCAAATTTTTACCTTCCTTGATGTTTTGACACTACAGTGGCCCAAAAATGTAAAATATCTCTTACATAATCCTGTACATGTATCTGCATCTATTTTGTATTAAATCCAGGACTGGATGAACCAAAAATTTTGAAACTGCAGAGTTACTTTATCTATGGGACATTGATGCTGCTAAAGGTCAAGGAGATGAAATGTGGAGTCAGACTTCTGAAAGTTTTACTTGTTATTAGCATTTACAATTAGGTACTCATTTGGCTATGTATCTATATATATGTCAGGCTTTGAGTTGTTTAATATACTTAAATGCTTTTTATAATTAGATTTCTAGAAAAAATAATTTTAAAATTGTTTATATACTAGTTATTATATAAATTCTTTATTTAAAGTTAAAACTATATTATCATCAATATATTGTAATTTGACATAATATAAAAATTAACTTTAAAATTTACCTAAGCTTCCAGGCAAACTAATGACTAGATCATACAACTGTGCCACTTTTAAGGCATTCCATAATTCTTCATCTCTATATTGATGATTTGGATCCAAGTTCTCCCTGAAAAAGAATGTAATTCTCTTGAAAGATGAAATAAAAATGTCCCTTTTCTGAAACATTTAGTGATTTGTTATAAAGTACCCACTTTTTTCACCTTATTAGCCAAACATGATCATGGAGCAGAAAAACAAACCACCATTAAAAATTCCAGACTTCCAATCCCACTAGATGATGAGCATGATATTCATCTGAAGATCATGCTCATCATCTAGTGGGTTGGAAGAGAATTCTGTACCACAATTGATGCATATCCTCATCTGGTTCAAAAATACCTATTAATTTTTATTTTATGAGCTAGGTGAGGACATGCACCTGCAAATGGGTAAGGTGAATTCAATGTTGAAAATTGCAAGAACCCAGGCTAGTATTTTTTTTTTGTAATTTCAACAATCTTATAATCTTATTTAATTTTTGAACAAAAATTAAGAGAGAGAATTATTTTATTTTAACAAATTCAATAGAGGAACTTTGCAAGATTTTCCCACTAATCTTCCTTCTAGGGTGGCATTCCAATAAAAACTACTCAGAAGTAGTAGTCTCAACAAAAATTGTGGATTGGACTAACCACCTGCTTCCTGCATAACCTTAGCAAATTATGTCACCAAAATAGCAGGGAGGAATAACCCTGAGGAAAAAAGTCATGAGAAAGTTTGCCTGCCTGTTTTGAAGTATGTGCTCATCCCCGCTGGTCTCCACTGTCAATCTTCTTGATTTCTCACCCTTTCCACCAGACCTTGACTGCTTCAAACTAATGAACAATTGATTGGACAACCATTGTGGATTTTACTCGTATGAACTTTTGGATTCAAGACACTTCACCAAGGCTCCTCCTCTCCAGGACATCCAAGTCAGTCAGTGATTGTCAAACATTATTGAACCAGGTATTTATCAACCTTTGTATGCAACTGTAAAAACACACACACATTTTGACGCACATTGAAATAGAGTGTCTTAATTTTCTTTGTAAATTTTTTATCCACTTGAAAAATAAATATTTGTTGTCTGCTAGTTAAATGTATAGTGGAGTGTGTTATTTCCAGCACACTCTCTTTCAACTCCCGCCTCTGTTCATTCTCTCATATGTGACCGCTTGCATCATAATTATTTGAAAGGTTCCTGTGTGCCTAAATCACAGGTGGTGTCAGTGCTGACTTGAGCATTGCCAACATAATAGTCACAAAATAACAATAAGATTTTTAGATTACAGGAGAGAAATTGAATTCACATTCATTGATAATACTTCTGATAATGAAAATTGATTTTCATCAGATGTTTTTTGATCCTCAAAATTAAAAATACTAATAAGAGAATTATTGAAAATATTAAATACCAATTGAAAGGCCCGATGCAGGCATCGGAGCATACTAAATAGTTAGCATGCATAGCAGTGATAAATAATTAATTACAAATAGTTTACCTAAAGTGCAAAGACATTGTACTAAAACCAACATCCCTACATCCAATTCTCATGAAATATGTATCTTATTAGTATTTTGAAAGTTATTTCCATTATGACTGCAAAGAAATACCATAATATCCCGTCTCCAGTTCAAAACAAAATAATGAAACAAAAAAGCATAACTATGACCTACATCACTATATCCAGGGGTGCACAACCTGTGGCCCGCAGGCCACATACGGCCCCCTATCAATGTTTATGCGGCCCGTGGACGGTACAGGCCAAATCCCTTCTTTCGAAGTTTATAACTTTTTCCCTTTCACAAAGTCATTAGCACCCAACTGTTTTATGACTTTCCCTGAGGTGAGAAGTGGGGGATTGTTCTATAAATAAGTTTATTTCTAGCTAACACTTTCTGGTTTAGATATCGAATATTTTAAAATGATGTTAGAACGTCATTTCCGATGTTATCGGGAAGTTTCTATTTTGGCGGAAAATCTTCAATTTTATGCTTCGGAAAACTTGCCTATTCGTCTAAATAGCGTCAAATAACAAAAATAAGTGAAAATAGCGCTGAAAAACCATGAAAATAACGATTTTTTAGCATTTGTTTACATTCTAGATTCTGATTGGTATAGTCGAATTTGAATCAATCTTTTCTGAAAAGACGCTTATTCGTCAACCTAATGTCATTCAAACTAGAAAAAAACTAACCAGAGTTCAAAAAGGAATGTACAAAAAGCTATAAAACCAATAATTTACAACAATATCTCTCCATAGACAAAGAATAGAAAAAAAATTTTTCACATCAAATTTATTATTATTAAGTTGGACCAAGAAAATTAATACTGTAGTTGGAATAGAGTCATTACGACTAAAAGGAAGCCATTTGCATTAAAATATTTTGGATTTAATAATTATTACAAACCGCGTCAAGCCATAAACTTGTCAACAAAGAGGGTTGTAAAATGATTCCGTGTAGCTAGAAAGCTGCGGTTTTTTTTGTTTGAAAGAAAACAGATATATTTAGGTTATTTAAGTAGTAAATTAATTGGAACTTTTTATTTACTTTTATTTTTACATTCTTTTTTTCGTAAATTTAAAATTAAATTATTATTTTTAATTTTTATTTTATTTGAAATTTAACAGTCGTAAACTGTGATATATTTAGGACAGAAAAAAAAAAAAAATTGATTCTAGCGCCAATTTGAAACGAGATATCGCAATTTTAATAATTATATTTAAAATATTCAGATTTTCCACTGCACTGTGTTAATCACTTTTGATTCATTTCTGAACACGGGGGTAAAACTGACGGGCCATAAATATAATTTAGGTAAGAATGGTAACCACATTTATGATGGATTAGTGTCCTGCACCTGGCATGTTGACGATCTGACTCACAAATTCTGAGAAATGGTGGAGACGCCCGGACAGGGGTCGAACGAATTAAGACCTGCCTGGCCACGTGTGCGTAATAGTCTTCTGTCCCTGCCTCTTTAGTCTTTGGTCAGAGTGGATACAGAACAAAGCACGTGGTAGTCTAGCTTGCCTTATCTCAAACATGATTTGTTGCGGGCCTCAGAATTTTCGGCACAATGAGACATTGTTTTGCAGAGTGAACAGTATGGCGCCGGGCATTAAACGCAAGGTCAATCGCGAGAATCATCAGTTTCAAGAAGTGGAAGTGTGGACTAACAAGTACTGTTTTGTGCAACAGAACAACAGCATTATTTGCCTTTTGTGCAATGGAACAATAGCAGTGCCAAAAGAATTCAACCTGAAGCGACATCATGAAAGCCAACACAAGGATTTCCTTCTGCAAGGTACGGAACGCAAACGGAAAATCGAATCGTTACGACGATCACTAATCAGCCAACAAAATGTGTTCAAGAAACAATCTGGAGAATTGGATGCGGCTGTTGAAGCCAGCCTAGAAATATCTGCTTTAATAGCCAAGAATGGGAAACCTTTCACAGATGGCGATATGATAAAAAAGTGTCTTATCATCGCAAGTGAGATGTGTCCTGAGAAGACAGTGTTTTCAAACAATCAGTCTTAACCACATGACGATACAACAAAGAATCTCGCAAATTGCATCAGACATCGCATTAATCACTTGGAGGTCCGGCCCCCAGTCAATAAACTTAATCCTAATTTGGCCCTTCTTCAAAAAAGGTTGTGCATCCCTGATTAAAATATGTAAATAATCAATTAAATGTATGAATAAATAATTTCATATGATATGATGCATACATATACTGCTTCCCACATACAGTATGTCCTTTATGTATTTATTTATACTTGAAAATTTGTTCAGATATGTTTAAATTACAGAAATGATGATGATAATATTACAGAAAGATAAGAGATAGATATCTAGTATTGTAAAAATACTGCAAAGAATGTAAACTGAAATAATTTAAAATGAAGCATAAGAATAACATTTCTCAATTGTTAAAATTTTTAAAAATACCAAGTTTACCATTTAGCAGTCCTTGAATATTATAACTAATTTTCTAAAAACATTTAACCTTGAGATGCAATATAAAATGAGTATTTGAGAGCAAAATATTTTTTAAAATAAAACCCAAGGCCATATTAAATTCCAAAAACAAAAGATAAAAATGATTTTGTACTATACATTGAAAAAAAAACCTATATTTTAGTCTGTTTAAATTATGTTGAGAGGTCTACTATCAAACCCCATTTATAGAGTCAAAAACTCAAATGGTGTTAGCGAAATCCTCTCATTGATATTGCACAAATTCTACACCAATACTCTTTTTACAGAATACAGGCTCTAGTGTGTGCAATTAATTTATTAAAACAAATTTTCTATATATATCAAAGCAAAAACTCATGTATTCTTACAGATTTAATTAGCTAAGTCACCTGTTTTATCATGCTAATTTAAAGAATATTTCAGTATATTTATGAAAAATGTTTCAAATTTATACATTTCAATGTTGATATTTTTCAATATTCTTCAAATTTCAAAAACACTGATTTAATTACAGCAAAACAGATTTGTATTTTCCATTCACACTATTGGGCTATTTTGACTTAATTATCCAGCCGTATTAAAACCATCTTAGCAGGCAACATGCCCAATACTGAAGAGAGAAATTGTAACAAAAATGTTATAGTGAAATGAAAATTGCTGGAATTCTATTACATCAGAACTAACAGAAAAGGATTGTTAAAAGTACATAATATGTTCATATGACAAAAATGTTATGGTGGGTTCTTATGAAGGTTGGGTCAGGAAAAATTAAGTTTGTTGTTATGAAGTTTCTCATAATGAGATTCACTGTAACAAATTTTAACTAAAAAAGCCTGCACTTAAATGTATTGAAATCTTAATCACATTTGAAGTACAGTACATATAGTTGTTTCAAGCACAAACAGGAAAGTATCTTTGTAATAAATGAAATTAACATGTAGAAAAGTTATATTTTTATGTAGTAATTTTTTGGAATGAAGTCTAAATATAATAGTAGTAATAAATTTATTACTAATCTCTTATATTTAAGCACTATTCTAAAAATCCATTATAATAAAAATAACACTTTTCTCTTTTAGAAATCATTCTTAGAGGCCAGTCATGATCAATTAACATATTGGTACAATGGATTATATCAACAAAATGAACAAGTAAAACGGCAAAACCATATTTGGGACAAGACTATGCCTCGGAGACAGAATCACTTTGATGCTCAAGGCAGGTCTCATTCTTATTCTCCTATCTTCTTTGAAATCGCTGCTTTTGGGCACGATCGTTCAAACTTCGCTGGCCACGACCACATCCACGATGCATCTTCAATGAAATTAACCTATCTAATTTCAAAATTTCTCTCCCAGGTTAAATTTTTGTCGATGCGTAACGAAAAGTTCCCATTTTTGAAAAAAATAACCGTGGCTATTGTATCGTCCAAAATTATTATTTTTGAAATATTTTGCACAAACAATATACAGTTTAACCCAATTATAATGTCATCGGACGTAACGACAACCCTAATATAATGTCAAATTTTTATTGGTCCTACGATTTTACTACACTAGATAATGTTTAAAAAACCCACTTGTAATGACATAAAACAGTTTTAACGTCATATTTGAAGCACTCCCAAATTTACAAAATTAGATTACAAATTTTATTTAACATAGAAGAAGCTACATGTTCGGTCCTAAGGTCAGAGTTCACTTCTTAGAATGACTGTGGGTGATACTCTCCCCTACCTGACTTTGGTGGGGTGAAGTGGCTTTTTGCCTGTTTGTAGAAAAGGGTCGCCATTTTGGATTTTATTTTGATTCGATTCTCGGTCTCCTGACTACTTATGAGTCTGGATTTTTTTATGCGCAAATGATTTGGGCACCCAATACTCTGTGCCAAATATCAACTCTACATGTACTCCTTCATACCTCTATGCTGATAAGAACATGAGGTAGTACAATTTTATAAACAAGACATAGTCTTGTCAAAAACTAAGTTTTAAGTTATTCTTTGTCAAGAATTAATTATAATGAAGAAAATGAATCCATTTATTCTTTCTCTCTAAATGAATTTACAGTAGAGCGTCGATTATCTGAATCAATTGGGGACTGGGTTTGTTCGGAAAATCAATATTTCAGATAACCGATTATGTACGAAAAAATATATTAACCTATCCCATGTTGAAATTTTTCTCTGTTGCATGTTGCTTTGCGTTGAATTTTCGTCAATGTCAAGCCTAATGAAGACTATTGTATCGTTAAAAATTATTTTTTTTATTTTGTACAAACAAAATAAATATATTGAAAAATATAAAAACAATAGAAAATTATACTTCAGAAGTTAATTTAGTATCAAAGACGTAAAATATTTGAGTAGCCCAAGACATAGCCAAAGATTGCAGCACCACAGCACTGGCGAAAATTTAAATTCGCCGACTGGAATTCTTTCGGATAATCGATGCTCTACTGTATTTTTGAATCAAAGTCAGTTATAATACATGTTAAAGCATTGCATATTGCCACATAAGGAGATGATAATATTTACTGTTTAATTTCTAGAATGTGGAGGGTGAGAACTAAGATATGAACTTAGTTTTGTAAATAGATTTGTAAAAGATAAAACTAACTGCTTTCACATGTTTTTACTTACAGCAAAATTGGAAAACATTTCTGTTTTATGTTATTAAATCAATATTTTTGCAAATTAGTTTAGATTTAAATGTGTGCTATTTTAATTTATTGTGTGATTTTGGGAATACAGTAGAGCATCGATTATCTGACTCAATTGGGGACTGGGGTTGGTCGGATAACTGAAAAAATGGATAACCAAAAAATATGAAAAAATACATTATTAGTATAGTATATTAGTATATCTCATGTAATTAGTATATCGCTATTAACCTACTTCGCATTGAATTTTCATCGATGTTAAGCCTAACAAAAATTTTTTTAAAATAATAATCGTCGCTATTGTATCGTTAAAAATTAGAAAATTAAGCCTCGTTTAAATACTGGCTCCCTTTCATGGTCGAATGAGTGTTGCCAACTAAAACACGTAAAAATAATATTAAAGTAGCCAAGACATAGTCAAATATTGTAACGCCACATCACTAGCGGACATTTGAAATTTGCCGACTAGGGCGGTTGGTTAATCGGGGGTTGGATAATCGAGGCTCTACTGTAGATAGAGTTTTATCTCTATAATTCATAATCATCTATTGGTGAGTAAAATTTACCAAGCCAAAAACTGTGAGAATGAATAGCACTACTACTAGTGAAAGAAGACCCAACGTGAATGAAACAAAGAAAATGGAGTCTATGAACCATCCAATCAAGAGGCAAGAAAATTGAAATTTTCACACACTTTGATTTAAAATATTTTGTTCTCTTAAATATATTAATTGCACTCATTGCATTGAATGTTTTGTTTCATAAACCAGGAAGATGGAAGATGGATAAAAGTTTGGAGAGAAATACATACAAGAATTTGATACAAGCCATATCAAATGAGAATTTGATATGGCTTGTATCAAATTCTCATATATGGAGTACTTGTAAATTAGGTTCACATTGTGTATTATTTTCTGAAAACTTATTTGGCATCAGGCTTACATACTGTAATGAATGTAAGAAAAATCTAAGTATAAAAAAAATTAAAACTTTTCTCTGGATGGTGTTTAAGCAGTGAAAACGACAACTGCTTTTCCAACAGATTTGTCTTCAATTTTAATTTTAAAAATATATAAATATTCACTCTTATTAGTTTTTAATACATTCAATTCATTTTGTATATATGAAGAAAATTTAGCTTATATTTGTGTAGAATATATAAATAAACATATTATGAATACAAATTTCATATTGATAATCACACTAGTTTGTGAATAGTTTATCCATCCTATATTTATATGATATTTGTGGTATTACTAGTAAATACCCTTACAATTTATAACACAGTAGCTTAATAATGCTGTAAAGAAACAAATTACTTATTATAATACCTTTACGTAAACTGTTGCCTCGTCTATAATCTTCTGTCGTTAACTGAGAATATTCTTTTACACGTTCGACAGCATTCATATACATTTCAACACTAGCCAGATTGCGTACAACCCAATTAAGATAAATTGGAACCTAAATAACAGATATACAGATATAAAATACAATTCATACTTTCAATAATATATATTAATTTAATAAAATGTATAATTTACTAACCAAAAGAGTATAAGTCATTGCCATACCCACAAATGCCGAAGAAACTTTATTGGTTATTGCTGCAGTTAATGCAGCTATTGTTGCTACAAATAAAATAATTCCTCCTAAATAATCCTAATTTAATGAAAATAACATAATAAAAATCCATATAAAATTTTAAAATAATAATTTTCAAATATTGAAAAGATTGATAGTTGACTAATTAAAAAATAATAAATTTGAATTATCTTGCTAATATATTTTTTATTTTAAAAGTTATTATCAATTGTATATATTAGGAATGAATGAATTTGAATCTTTATAATGTTAAATTACTGCTTTTAATAGAATTTTTCTATTCTTATTTCAATACCTTATTCAGAAATGTCAAATCAAACATAAGGAAATGATAAGCACACATTATCAATATAATTATTAACTTAAGACCACATTTTAAATTATTGTTATAATATTTAGTATTTATAATTATTCAATGCTATTCTCATTTAAATGCAAGCAGTTTTTTAAATCTTAAATACTGTAAGAGATAACTGCAGTTGACCATTAAAATATTCAAAATTTAAAAAGATATCTTATGCTGCTATTACTAATAAATCTGGTAGTAAATTATATGCTTATATTGAGATTTTTTTTCTGGTTTAAAATGTTGAGTAATAAAGAGATTGACAAAACACAAATACAGTAAAACCTCGATTATCCGAACTAATTGGGGATGGAGGTAGTCCGGATAAGGAAAAATTCGGATAATTGAAACAAATACTTTAATTTGTTTTTTAATGATAATACAACACGTTTTCTTTTCGATGACATATCGGTAATATTAAAAGTAAATACTGTATTTAAATCGTGATCAAATTTTCAAGAAACAAACGTTCATATTGAATTTGGACTACTACTGACCAACGCTAACAGACTACCTATTGTTTAATTAAAAGGCCCTATGGTAGCGCAAGAAGACGGATTTTATAAAATAAAAAGCAGTTGAAACTGCATTTTTATGAATAAAAATTTGACAAACTATTTATCGTTTTATGACAAGTAAAACTTTTTCGTCGCGTTCGTGGCTTTTGAGTAATGAATAAACCTTTGAGGCGCGAGACCCCCTCGGACCGCGAGGCATAGGTGAGGGCCCACGTTGCCCACATGCCGCCCTTGGTCATAGAAATGATGTAATTTGAATATAAATTATTTATAAATATGTATGTCAAGTTATATTTTTATTATGACGCAAAATATATTTAAGAGTTTATGACCACTGTGCTGGGTGAGACGTTGTTGAAACAAAAAAAGTTATGCATTCCATCACGTACATAAACAGTATCGTAATTCGCCAAGTGCAAATCAGCAAATTTGTAAAATTTTTGTTTATTTTGAACAATCCAGATAATAGAGGTTCTACTGTATTTGAAATATACAGATATTTCTCACATTGTGATTAAATGGTTCCAAGAAAGTATCATATAAGTGAAATTGTATAAATCAAAATGACTTTTACATGGACTGCATAGGAATGGGTTCTCAAAATGAAAAATAACTATTTAAAATTTAGAAATGTAATAATTAGAGAAAAGTAAATACATCTGCAATAGTAATTTAATCAAAATTATGAATTATGAATTAACTGATATAAGAACTAAGTCTGAATTCTTTTCCTCAATCCTTTGAAGGTTTTGGATCTATAGAGTGACAATTCTCAACTCTATATGGAGATAAACTGGTCATAAAATCAAGGTCTACTATGATTAAAAAATTTGTGATTCTTCAGATTCTGCAACTGGGAATGACTTAATACAACACCACTGCATATATGTTAGTTGAATCATAGATACAAGCACAAGATAATTTAATTCACAGTCTATTTTGATTCTTTGAAATTGCATTAAAGCAAAATTGTATTAAATGATATCATATACAGGGTGTTTAAATAGTGCGGTTTTAAAAATGAATAATAAATCTATTTATTACCTTGTATGGGCAAACCTTACAGCATAAGCAGCGGCAACTGTCCAAGTTTTTATGTGCTACCTTCTTCTCTTGTCGTGCAGTGCAGACTATCATGGAGGACATGCTACACCGCGTATGGGAAGAATTTGATTACCATGTAGATGTGTGACATGTGACCATGGGTGCTCATATTGAAGGATTGTGATTAATGCATAAAAAACTTGGACAGTTGCCACTGATTTTGCTGTAAGGTTTGCCCATATAAGATAATAAATAGATTTATTATTAATTTTTAAAACTGCACCATTCATTTATAAACACCCTGTATAATGAGAGAAACTTATAGATATTTCCTAAACTAATTTTATAGGGTACAGTAATTTTTTTTCCACCATGAAATGGTAATAATTACAATTTTATAAATGATTTGATTGTTATTAAGTCAGAATAATCATTTTCTTATTTTGGCTAAACTGTTTTATCTTAAAAAAAGATGAAATGGCAAGTTTTTAAAACTCAAGCAAATTTATATTGTAAAGGCTTAACTTTTTACAACTTCAAAAATTTTAAATATATCTTCTTAATATAAGCTATTAAAAAATTATTAATAGATTTACTTACTAATGCTATTCCTAGCCAACAGTTGGCAGAATTTACCATAATAAGTGCAGCATTATTGTTATTAATAGCATATGTTAACATTTCATTAAATCGTTTTTCTTCTCTAAATACAAATAAATTATTATATAATAAATGAAAATCATCATGAATAAGAAATTTTTATTTCTTTTATGTCAAGAAATAATGCTATAATATACTTTACCTGTAAGCTCTTATTGTAGTAAGGCCAGATATAGTTTCGGAAAAATGAGAGAAAACTGGTGATTTTGTAATACTATCAAGTCGCTGTAATTCTCTAAATAAAATATCATCATCTTTTAATCATGATAAAACAAAGAATGTTTTTGATATTTATAAGAATAGTTAAACTAATTACAAAATTTTTACATGTATAACTCATAGGCTTTCTGTGTTTAAAAGACAATTTGAAAGGACTCAGTTATATGATGGGAAGAGTTATATGCCAATTTTAAATTATAATCATAAACTCACTACTTCCATAGATCCAGAATATATGGTAGAGTATATTTTGTAAAAGATTATTTTTTGTTCTATTATTTTTTCTGCAGGGCATACACCATTGAAAGTTAAATATTGCTGTGGGTTATATTCATAAAAATATGGTAATATAATATTAATTAAACTTAACTATACTTTATTATAATTCAAATGCATTCTCTTTTATTTTATACATTAATTACTAAACAGGATTTTAGTATTTTTAATTACATTAAACTATTACTTCTATACCAAAAATTTTGTTTTTATTAATTTTACAAAAAAATTAAATTAAGAGACTATACTATACCTTGAAGAAAATCGAAAATAGTGTTGAATAAAATAATATATTGCCATTATAGGAACAACTGCAGCCAAAAAATATGGAGTGACCACCACATCGACAATAATAGCAGAAATGCATAATAATAGAAATCGTAATAAAACTGGCAGAGTAACTGGGAGTTTCTGAAAAAGATGCACATTTACATAAAATTAGCATTATACCTTTTTTAAAGAATAAGTTGTTTTAAATAAGTATTTTTAATAAAAAAAATCTAATAATTTATTTATAATTATTTACAATATAATTACATTAAATAAAACAATTATTTAAAGAAACCTGATGCACCAATCTTATTAAAATAACTTTGTACAGGTGATCTAGCCACTGTAATTAATTAATGCATCTCTAACAGTGGTGAAATTTAAAAAATGCTCTTTTTTTCGGTCTGATTAACAAGCCATCCTTAGGCATGGACAGCTAAAAGTGGAATAGTGTTGCAAGGTAAAAATATGAGATCAACACCATTTATTCTATTGGTGTCAATCCCACCTTCCTTCCATCCAACACTATTCTTTCACTGAAAATATGTGCATCTTTTAAATTTCACCCTGTTAAAGGTGCATTAATTAAGCTAGATAACTTTGTACTTCTTGCAAAACTTTTACATTGATTGGATGTTGTTAATTTCAGAAGATAAAATTATATTTTATGGAATAATGTATCTAGATGTTTAATTTATTATATTAAACAATTTTCTGAAAATAAAATCTAATTACCTTATCAATAGTATTCATATCAGAGGAAAACCGATTTAAAATTCTACCAATTGGAGTCGTATCAAAGAATCTGTACAACAAAAAATATACAATTCATTCAATATACTATTAGATACAACCACAAGATAATTTAATTCACAGTCTATTTTGATTCTTTGAAATTGCATTAAAGCAAAATTGTATTAAATGATATCATATACAGGGTGTTTAAATAGTGCNGTTAAATATAATGATTCTATATTTAATCATGAGGTAACTGTAAAAACTTTTTTTATATAAAATCAATTTCGGACCAATAATATTTAGATTGTTCTTTAGTGATAAAAAGAAATTTTACTAATATTTATTTAAACAATAGACTTAGGGACCAATGAAACATTTTGATTTCATAAAAGATGTATAAAAGTGTTATATCAGCTGTTAAATATAATGATTCTATATTTAATCATGAGGTAACTGTAAAAACTTTTTTTATATAAAATCAATTTCGGACCAATAATATTTAGATTGTTCTCTGATGATTACAGAATATTTTACAAAACTATACAACTATTCCAAAAATGTTCAAAAATTTGTAACTCAATGTTTATTTTACATTCAATCAGCATTTTTTTTACAATATTTTTAAACTGAAAAGGTTGACTTTAAAATTTAATGAAAGTATTTGGCAAAAATATGTAAATTTTGAAAAATACTTTTTAGAATTATTATAACTCCTAAATATAATTTTGTTACCATTACTTGCATACCATTACTTGATGTGTATAAGTTTTAATCAAGTGAATCCACAATTCATCAATTATTTAATCCTATATTTAGATGACTTTTAGACAATACTTTTCCATCACAAATTATTAAATTAACAATACTTTAATACATCATTACAAAATTAAAAGTATTAATACGGAGTGTTCAGTTATTTATAACAAAAGAAACTAGAAATACTAAGAGATAGAAATACATATTTCTGAGGGACAATTTAAATTTAACATTTATGTATAGGAAAACTGATCTGAAAATGATATCCAACAGAAGATAGCAAATATATATAAATATATTATATATCTATATTATACATATATAAATACACATATACAAAAATATAAAAAAATGCTTATTAATTTAAAAACTTATTAATTATATATTAATTTTTATAATTTATTTTCATTAGTGAAGTCTAAGAACTAAAACTTAAATTTGATTTTTTTTATCATTTATATATACACACCTCATAGGACAATGTATGATATTGTTTAACATTTGAGAAAAAAGAACTTTCACAGCTCGTATGGAGGTCAACTGTGCTGCCAAGTTCGTTATAAGAGAAAGTAAAATGCCTACACCAGATAAAAGAGCGTAGACAGCAACATATTTCTTAATATTAGGATCCTAAAATACAGAAAATTTTAATCAATTATTTAAAAGTAAATATGCAATAATAAAATTTCTGTAAAACTAAATACAACTATTAAAATATATACAGATTTCTTACATTTTCTATCGTAGTATTTGAATACGATAATTCAGACCATTTTGATAACCAAAAGTCAGCTCCTATTTTTACAGCTTGAGTGCTAATTATTAATATAATAACAAGGATAGCTAAAGAAAGTGAACAAGCTTTCATAAACATCAAATAAACTTTCTTTGATATTTTTCCTCTTTCTCTTTCTTCTTCTTTTATCAATTTTCCACAAGACATATCTTCTAATTTTTCTTCACTTCCAGATTCTATAAAAAGTAAATTTCATTTCAGCAATATAATTTTGCTTTTTATTGATTAAGGTAATTATGGGATTGCTAACATTAGCCTCTGATTGAAAAATGTATTGACATTAAACAAATTATTGATATATTTGCAAATGTCCAGTTCCAAAGGTAACCACCAATTAATGATTACTGTTCGAACCACTAATCCAGTCAGTGGTGATTACTGATTGGACTGGACATTTGTAAATATAAATTATTGTTAATAATGTATTTGAAAATTTAACTTTATTGTACTGAAAAACAAAAAGAAAATTTTAAACATTTTCAATTACTGTATTTCCTTGATTAAAATGATGGCTACTAGGCTAAAGCCTAGTAACCATCATCAGTTAAATGATGGCTACTAGGCTAAAGCCTAGTAGCCATCATTTAACTCAAGTAAGAGTAACTTTCTGAGAGAAGAAATCTCATAGTAAGAGTGACGTTCTGAGAGAAGAAATCTCATAGTAAAAGTGACTTTCTGAGAGAAGAAATCTCAGAAACTTACTATCCGAGAGAAAAAATCTTGAGGGTACAATGAGTAGTGGACAAAGTTCTGAAAACACTCAGATAGCTACTCTGTCTTACTGTACAGAGAGTAGTCAACTCTCAAGTGGACACATCTGAATCTTCCTCTCAGTGATTCATACAGTTCAAATCTAGTTTGTATAGCTGCAAGTACTCTCAGACATTATGGTTGAAATGATGCAGTTTTAAAAATAAAAAAAAATTGCAAAGAATTGTAAGAATAAATATTTTTAATCTATTGCATATTTTCAGCAGTTTAAATTTTAAATTATTTACATATTCATTGCTTAATTATGTATCATAAATATGATATATAATTAAGCAACGAATTTGTAAAAATATTAATGAAATAAATGTATTAAAGAACTATCATAATAATCAATCAGATAAAAATTTCATTCAAAAATTTAATTAAATTTAAATGAGGTTTTTTTTTCAATTTATTCACTTAATGTTTCATTTAAAACTTACCATCTTGAAGTTGTTGTTCTTCTTCCTCTTCTATCATTTCTTCAGTATGAACTGATATACGAGAATTTAAACGCATCGGAGTCTTCCATGGATGCCTGTAAATTCCAACGGAACTAGTACTTGATCGAGATCTCAAGCTATCAGTCGATAAAACACTTTTAATTAGATTAGTACTAGACTGTTCAGAATTACGAATAGAAGGTATAGGATCATCGTGATCACCGCAATCGTGACACGGAAGAGGACTAGATGGATCGTGAGATAGCTGACGACTAAGTGAAACAAGTCTTGCACGTGGACGAATTTCCTAAATATATAAAAATTGCTTAAAATAAAATAACAGTTAATGAATTTATTATATTCAAAAAATTTCCATCCATTTGATTTACTAACAATATAAGATTTTATTAAGATATTTAAAAAAAATGTCTTTTTAAGACCCTATTATTTCAATCTAATTTTTTATAAATTTTTCCAACACATTTACTTTAAAATAAATATTAAATTAAAAATACCTGTGTTGATGTTGCTCTGTGTAAAACTTGCTTTGATAATAGACGAGAAAATTTATGTCGATCCTTAACTGCTTCTTCTCCTTTGGATTTACAGATTTTTTCCTTTGCAATTACAATTTTTTTCCAAGCAGCACTCTGTTCTTTTACAATTTTTTCAATTTCAGAATATGATCCCTGACATTTGATCTTATTATCCTCCATAAGAATAACCTACCACAATTTCAGTTTAATAATTATTAATCAAAATTTTATCATTTTCTTAGATGTTGAAAAATGTTATCTATCTCTATTAATTGTTAATGCAATTTGTTTTTTATTTAACTGCTGTTTGATATTTTTGCTTTTGTAAATATCTTTTTTATATGTGTAATTCTATTAGAAGTGCCAAGTAGTTGGAAAATAAATTGGAAATTTTATTTAGAAGTAAATTTCAAATTTTTAATTAATCTGTTTTAAATCTCTAAAAATACATAATTTTTTTAAAAACAATAAAGAAAACAATGTATACTTCCAAATTGACATTTTCACTTTTTCTAAGTCTATCATTTGAAAAAAGTATAATTAAAATACATATAAATCTGTTTAAAAATAATTAAATTTAAATTCATATTTGTATTAAAAAGACAAATAATCTAAACATAAATTCATTTACAAATAAAATCTACTTATTACTGTTTTCCTAAATTCAAATAATTCCAAACTTAAAATATATTAGTCTAATTCTGAGATTTCTAACATGGTCGCTAGTGAGTCGCAAGGAATTAGTCAATTTATCTGAAGGTTACTAAATTGCAGAGAGTTGTTCCAATGGCATAACTAAGATTTTGGTCTGGGAGTGATCTGGAAGGCTAATCTAAAAAGTACAATCAGAATGAAGGAAAATTAAGCATTCCCTCTGCTGACAAATGAGTGTCCATTATACACCTGCCAGAATGTTCCCAATATACCTCAATACATCCAAAAACTTGATCTATAACAAGATACAATCACATAGTATAAGTATGCGATTGATAACTGATCATTCATTTTTTTTATTATAATAAGAAATGAAATAATTGATTGGTATTAAATTATTCATTAATAAAATGTAATTTTAAATCTGTTGTTTAAGGCTTTTTGGTTTAAATTTTATTCCTAAAACCTTCNATATATGTATATATATATATATATATATATATAATATAATTTTCATCAACCTCCAAAGGATCCAGAATTTGTTCACTAGCCCATCAAAATAATAACTTAAACTTAACTATAATATGAATAGCAGTTTATTATAAAGCAATAACTGACAAATATTAAAATATAAACTGACAACCTTAATGTTAACTTGTTTGCTAAAACTGTAAAATATCAAATTCAGTTATTAAAAGTTTATTAAATATTTATAAGTGTAATTTAATAATTTTTTTATCTAAGTACATAATCTACAAAATGTGGTATTAAAAATGTAAAAATTAAGCATAAATTTTTGACTCAAACTTCTGTGAATAACAAGCCTGTTTAATCCCCATTTTAATCTATTAAATTCTCCTTTTTAATGAAATTTCTAATTGTTTGACTCACACTATATACAGGTATGATTCAGTTTATGCCAGGATTAGGTTCCCAAGATTTCTGGCATAAATTGAAGCAAAAATATAAGGAAAACATATATAAACACATTAGGTTCTATATCAAGATTTTCAGTAGTCAATACAAAATACTTGAAAAATGTTATATCTTATGAAATTTAAATTTGAAACAATTTTCAACACACAAGATAAATTATTAATGTTTATGAAAAGAAAAAGTTATTGCTTTAAAAATAATAGATGTCTGGTTTGAGTGCCATCTTTCTCCATTAACAGAATAACTTCCATTTTTCTTTTGATTGTTGTAATACCATCAAAGGTTTATGAATACAATAATAGAACTAAAAAGAAAGGTGACCACAATAGCAAATGAATTTTACGTCCATTCCACACACATCCAGGGTGAAAGGTGAGAACCTTTTTCTCCTCTATCCCCAGACCAAGCCATTCCTTCCTTCCCCTTTATGACCTTTGAGTTCTCCAAATTCCTGAAGAGTGCAGATATGGCATTAATGGAGAGGGGTTCTTATGAGTATCAGGTTTTAAACTCTGCTTACAATTGTCAATTATTTTTGTTCTCTGTGCACTTGATAACATGTTTTAGAGACATAATGGTAGATATTTGAAAATATTAAAAAAAAAAGTAAAAGATGGACCATAAACAAAAAACCTAGTAAAACTATGAGTAACTAAGAGGGAAAAAAGGCACTTGTTAAAGGAACTGGAACGTAGGTATAGCCAAGGATAGGCGTAAAACTAATCAGATTAATCTCTCAGTATCCTGTTGTCTAGACACTGGTGCATGTTTGTCAGTTCACTTGTAATTCTTAGTTTGTGGTTAGTGTAATTTGTTTTTTCTCACATATTACATTCCATTTCAGTTTTTGCTTATTTATTAAAATTTTAGGCTATAGTTTAATCACTTAGTATTATAGTTTTAATACACTATCAGGACCATGTTTCTAGCATGTTGAACATAGTTCAACCCCTTCCAATTCTTTGATCTACGAGAGGTGCAAAACTGAAACGAGCATAAACTGAAGTGGCATAAACCAAGTCATACTTGTATAATAATTATACTAACTCGTAAAAGCAAATTTTTATAATATTTATGACTTACTTTTGCAGCATGTGTAAGATGTTCCAGTTTATTAGTTACAAGTATTACAGTCCTTTGTCGTCGAAGAAGAAGTGTTTTAATTCCTTGTTCAAAAACATGTGATTCAACATGAGCATCCAGGGCAGATAAAGGGTCATCCTGTAGGAAATGAATTGTATTAATTAAAAAATATAAGTAAATAATCATTTCAATTTTAAAAAATATATAAAAGTATATCAGGAAAGAATTGTTCAAAAAATAAGTCATGTAACAAACTTTTTGCAAGTTCAATGCCTAGAAAAGAACAACTAATCCAAACCAAACAATTTGCCAAATTATATGGCTAAGTACATTAATTTTGTACACCAGGGCTGTCTGATGATAGAACGTGATTCCTCTCCAAACCCTGATGTCTGGTATGAGACCAGTGTGAAGGGCTGGCATATAGTGTTCTCTAGGATACTGCCACACCTGTTCATGGCCATCATTCTTCCAAAGACAGAAGTAGAATTCATTCATAAAAATACCCGATGCCATTCAGTGGCCCAACTGTGATGATGACACCACACCAGGCCTGAAGCCTTGTTTTGAACGATTAATGGCACCTCCAATGCTGGTTGCCATGCATGCAGCCTGACTTCTTGCAATCTGTTGCAAATGGTTTGGGTGGACACAGATGCACCTGTTGATGATGACAGATGGTTTTGGATGGCACATAGCATAGCAAATAGGTCCTGATGGCCATTTGGTGAATTTGCATCTGTGCACACTGTTGACTGCAAGTGTAATCCATTCCCTTTTCAGCATGTTCACAAATGTTCCTGCATCCATCACTCACATTGCGCCCAACATGCATAGCAACTGTGCATATTGACAACCAAAGTCATGCAGCTCCAGGATAGTCTTGAAAAATTTTTCAAAAAAAAAATTTTTTTATTATGACATCATCACAATGCCAGGCTACAGTTTTTAATCATATTTATAATTTAATTTAATATACGTGCTCTAAATTTTAGTAGTGTCTTTCCTCTCTAAATCATACATTTCCTCCTAACAATGAAGTCGTGACAGTCACATATCTAATTTTATTCTGGAGAAAATTTCTGAATTGAAATCACATGACTTCCAGTCCAACCAGAAGTTCATATATTACAGTTAATCAGAGTTCCTTGCCCCTAAGCTTTTCATATGTAATCTTGACTTGCATCTTGCTAATTCTGTTCTTGAAATTCTTGAAAAAGACAGACAGATGGAATTTATAAGTCTGAAATTCAAAAATTGCAGCACAATAACCTTGATTGATTAATAATATAATTTTTACCTTGTATAAAAGTTTTTTTTTTATTTTTGAGTACTGATTTTTCTTTCTTATCTCTAAATGTGATGATAATTCTTTTGTTAGAATGACCCAGAACTATCAATGCACTTAAGGAGGCAATTGTATTAATACATGATAACATCAGTTCAAATAACTTAAGAATGGTTCAAAGATCATGTATTCAGTGCATTCAAAAATGCTTGGAAGTTGAAGACCACAGATTTCAGCAATTGTTATAATTTCAGATATTTAATTAAATAACATAGTTTGTTTCTCTACGGATCTAAATATGTGGTTACTCTGTATATTTATTTAGCATCATTGATATTTTGTCAAAACAATCATTAGTTTTATATTGTAAATATTAATATTGTTAATTTAATTTAATTGGTTTTAACTATTCTAGTATCTAAATGTAGATGTCTGCCATACATATTAATTGGGCTGCAATTTGAAAAAATTGTAGACCTATAAATTCCACTCTCATTCGTCTGTCTGTTTATCTGTCCTTCCTTAATCTTGAGAATGGTGTTAGATAGTTGAAAGTCAAGACTGGATATGGAAAGCTTAAGGGCAGGAGGCTTCGATTAACCATGTATGAATTTCTGGTATAGACCAGAAGGTATGTGATTTCAATTCAAAAAGTTTCTCTAGAATAGAGTTACATAGATGAGTGGCATGACTGTTATCAGGAAAAGTATGATGTAAAGAAGCAAGACACTACTAATTTGAGGTGGAGAGCATATATTTTAAATTAAATAAATAAAAAATACAATTAAAAAAATACAATTAAAAATTGCAGTTTGGCACTGTGACAATGTCACAATCATTTTTGCTTGTTCTTTTTAAATATATTTATTTAATTAACAGCAACACTTTAAAAATAACTTTAAATTTATATTTGGTATTTAAATTTTATGTTTTCCGATTTCTCAAATTAATCTTTAGAACTGTAGTGATCTTGGGGAATACCGAAGTAAACTAGATCTTAATGTGGGGTAAGAGTTAACTGAGGACCTCACAATACAACACACCTCAGAGCCAAATAAAAAAAAATAAAAAAAACATTTATACCAAATCATATACGTGTACATGTAGACATAGCTAACATTAGCCATTTGATAACTGATTACACAGCAGTTACTAATATCCAATTAGTACTGTTACCGGCAAAGTTTGAAATCCGGCATTCTATAGAATGCCTAGGCATTGTATATACAGTAGAGCGTCGATTATCCGAATCAATTGGGGACTAGGGTTGTTCGGAAAATCGATGTTTCGGATAACCGATTATTTACGAGAAAAAATATTAATTTATCCCATCTTGACATTTTTCTCCATTGCGTGTCGCTTTGCGTTGAATTTTGGTCGATGTTAAGCCTAANTAAATTTAAAAACACCAAGATGCATTAGCACAAAATTGTGGGTGGGTCATCTGTTATGAGACTTTATTAAAAATCAACTTTTATATTATTAATTTTTATTAAAAGGCAAAAGACTTAATGTTCAGGGTAGAGATGAATTTTTAAAGATATTGTAAATGTCAATAATGAGTAAAATTTCATTAAGTCTGACTCAACTCAAGAAGATATGACATAACCCCTATATTTCCCCACCCTTTGACCTTTAACCTCCAAACTTAATAGCATCAATGTCCAATATACAGAAAAAATCCTGTCAAGTTTCTAAATTTTTGGTTTGTCCAGTCCTGAAATATAATGCGAAATAGATACCAACACACAAACACAATTTTGTAAGTTATTTTACATTTTTGGGCTCTTGTAGTATCAAAACTACTAGTACAAAATAAAGAAATTAAAAATGGAGCAGTCAAAATTTGACCAATCATTGTACTTTTCACATGTTAAATTCTACAACTGAAAAAGTAAAATTGAATATATTTTAAAAATATACATTTTAAAATAAACATACCTGAAGGAATTTGAAGATTGATGTCAAATAAAACAGTGTCATTACCCCATGCAAAATATCCATTTTGTATAGAAACTATAACATGACTATCTTGGACATTATAATTAATTATTTCAGGTAAAAACACTCCATCAGAATCATCTAATCCTAAAACTGTTCCAGTTCTATTTTCAAAGTTATCTTTTACATGAAGCTAGAAATACATATACATTATAAATAAATTATTTTCAACAAATGTCAATTTTAATTTTTTTAACACTAAATTTATTTTTATATTAACAATCTTAAATTCATGTATTATGACAGAGGCTGTTATCTGTAGTAACCAAAATACCAACAGTAAAATGCTGAAAAGTAAAGAAGTTAAACGTTTTATAAGATAAAACATTATTTTAAACTAAGTCTATCTCATCATTGCATTTTAACATTAAAAAGTGATTGTTTTTTACTTAATTAAACATCAGAGATTAATAGATTCAAACTACTAAATGTAATGAATATGTGGTAATTAAAATCTTTTAAAAATGGAGAAGATACATGATAATTTAAACATAACAAAGACATACAACTATTTTTTAAAAAGTTTTTTATGTTATACTTTAAATTAAGTGAGTCCTCACTGTTTTTTAAGCATTTTAATGTCACACTCACTATGTATGGAAGTTTGAATCTGTTAATCTGTAATGTTTAAAAAATTGTTTTGTTTAATTAATGTTAAGATCTGATGATTAGACAGACTTAATCTCCAAAATATTTTATTTTATAAACTTGCTGACTTCTTTACCATTTAGCATTTCACTATCACTATCAGCATCAGTAACTTTAAAATATGTAATCAAAATTATTAATAATAAATAAATATATATGTAAGGTAGTCACTTAATCATCTATGCATTTGATGCATACTTGATCCAGCACTAAAATAACTGAAGGGAATCAATTTAAGATTTAGCTTAGCATACAAATAATCTCTGACTATAAAGGATTAAAACAACATTGCAGAAACTAATACAAATAAGTAATTATTTATTGTGACATCATCACAATGATGGGCTGCAATTTTTAATCATATTTTTCATTTATTTAATTTAAAATATATGTTTGCCATCTCAAATTATTAGGATCGAGTTATAAACTCTATAATGTAACCATATCCGTAGCTGTAAGTGTATCCATATAGCATGGTTATAAACTCCGTATCATATCCGTAAGAAAAGTTTGGATTAATCAAACTTTTATGGTAGGGATATGGAGAATTGACCAACTGCGCATGCACTAAGTTGCCATCAGTCGATGTACAGTTGGAAGTTGTGCAGGAAGCAACCGACGAAACTTTGACAAATTGATTGAAACGTAACTTTTTACTGACAATGCTGCTTCTGAATAATATAAAATTTTAAGATACGAATTACTTTGGTCATAAAAAAAATTAGAAAAATAATAAAATGAATAAATAATTATACTGTTAGATCTGGCAATAACTACCGATGATTTTGCTCATGCTCACGACGGACTGCTTCGTAAACCGTAAAAAAAGTTTGTTACGGAAAAGGCCTTACAGTAGTTTATAACTATTGCTATAGATATTCAGTGTAGCAAACATTTTATTTTATAAACTTGCTGACTTCTTTACCATTTAGCATTTCACTATCACTATCAGCATCAATAACTTTAAAATATATAATCAAAATTATTAATAATAAATAAATAAATATATGAATATGAATACGGTTATGTTACGGAGTTTATAACTCAATCCTTAGTGTCTTGCCTCTGTACATCATACTTTTCCATTAGCAATGGAGTTGTGCCAGTCATCTATTAACTGCTTTCAGGGGAAGTTTTGAATTGAAATAACATGACTCCTGATTTGCATTGAGAATTCTTATATAGTTGATTGGGGCCTCCAGCCCCTAAGGTTTCCATATCTGATTCGTCTTTCATCTCTCCATTCTCAAGATTAAGGAAAGATGGACATATGGACAGACAGATAATCGACAGTGAAACTTTATAGGTCTACAATTTTTTTCAAATTGCAGCCCAAAAAACAAGTTTTATTTTGTTAGACAACATGTTCAAAATGACTGCTTTCAGTGGTATATAAAGATGTAGATGCTTGAGTAGGACATTATGGTTGAGTAGAACATTATTGTTGTAAAAAGTTTTATTTTTAGTTATAATGTAATCCTGTAGTCTTAGGCACTTCAATAGCTCTTTGAGCATGTACAATATATCTACTGAGTGTTTTAGAGGCTGATTGATGTATAACATATGTTAGTGTTACGGACATGTTGCTCTCTCTCTTGCACAATTTTACATGCTTAAGAGTAAGTGTTGTAATAATATTTTTTCTGATGGTATATTTGTTGTCATATTCTGACAATTTTTTTTATTATTTTTAAAATTAGCATTGAGGAGGGTTTGGGATATATTGCACCAACCTGAAATGCATATGTAATTTAATTTAAGAATAAAATCAAAGTTCCTAACCGAAAATTTGCTGTGAGACCATCTACCATAATTCTTTGGATTACAGAGACGTTTTATGTAGTTATCTGTAGTGTCAAATTCAAAAAAGTTTATCTATAGACAATAAAATCATATCTCAAATTGTTAGTCAAACTTAAGCTTAAACTTCCGGGTTATTTTTCAGGTTCTACTAAAGCTAAAACTGTCCTTGATAAGTTCAGCCTGTCCTTCATCACCCAGCTGTCTGCAGTGTGGGCCTGGCCAAACCCATAATGGGTATGAAAACAATGGCCCTGTTAATGCAACAGAATGGAAAGTGTAAAAAACAAAAACTTTTAAATGAAATATTATGTATATTTATGGTAAACTTTCTAAATATTTAGTTGATTTATTTCTGTTTAAGATATCTTGTTTCTTATAATTGTGATTCATTTTGTGTACATTAGAAATGTCATGAAAAAGTATTGTTGCTAACAACAATAATTTGGGAATTATAATTAAAGAAATGTTTGCAAAACAGAATATAAATTCTAATAACAACAGAGTTGTGCCAGTCATCTGTGTAACTCCATTTAGGTGAAAATGTTTTAATTGAATTCGCATGACTTCTTGTCTACACTGAGGCCTTCTGCCCTAAGCTTTCCATATCTGGTCTCAACTTTCATCTATTTAACACTGTTCTTGAGATTAAGGAAAGATGCATAGACAGACAGATGGACAAAAGTGGAAAGTTATAGGTCTACAATTTTTTCAAATTGCAGTCCAATTAGTTAATTGTATTTACTAAGTGTCATGTATTGCCAATGTATGATATATATATTGATGGACCTAAATAAAATGTAACTAAGGTAAACAGAATATTTATTTGGACCTTGTTAAAAATATATAAGTTTTTTGTTGTTTAAATGTATTGTAGATATCAAAGATCAATAAATGGGAACCAATATATAGTATTTAAACATGAACTTGGATTCTAAAATCTATACTAAACTTGGATTCATCAAGTCTCAAAATACCATGTTTTTGGGCTTTGTTAAAATTAATTTTAATAAAACCCAAAAATATTATGCTGTAAGTTTGACTGTACACAAATTAAACTAAATTTTATTGTAAATAATGATATACATTATATTACAATTTGTCCTATCCATATTTCATATTTGTAATTATCTTACAGACAATATAAGTATTTGATACTCATCTAAATATATAAAATTGCTTGTCCTGACTGACTGACTGAATGATTCACTCACTCACTGATTCATCATTGCCCAGAGCAGACCGCTTAACCTAAAGAGGTGAAATTTGGTAGACAGTTAGGGTACATGATGGAAATGCACACTAAGAAGGGATTTTTCGAAATTCCTCTGTGGGGGGAGAGGGAGAGGATTAAGGCTTAACTGGAAGAATGGCTTCTACTGCACTATTTTAGATGCAATTTTTTGTTTTTATCTGCGTTTTAGTAGGGTATGTCATGGGAATGCACACAAAAAAGGGATTTTTCAAAATTCCCCTGCGGGCGGGAGAGGGAGAGGATTTAGTCTTCATCAAGTACTTAGGTGTATTAAATTAATAACATTTCAGACATTGTTATAAATATTTTTATCTATTTCGATTTTAAAAATGTTTGAACCGTTTTAGATTCGAATTTGTTATTGCATATTGGTTCAATTATAGAACGATTGTAAACGTTCCAGAAAATTGATCAAATTGAAAATACAGTAGAACCTCAATTATCTGGACCTCTATTATCCGGATTTTCGATTATCCGGATTGTTCAAAATAAACAAAAATTTTANCCCTTACCTCCCTTCTCCTTGTCCTTGGTCTTTTCACGGTTCTTCCATTACATGCAGGTTCAGGAACAAAAAGGTGCTCTGCCGTTGTGGGGTCACCCTTTTTATAACTCCATTTGTTCAATCGTCCTGCCTTCTATCACGTGGTCTCCTTAACAGCCAATCAACAGTTCACCAACTACCCCCACAAGGTGGTGCACGATGCAAAGGAAAATGACATTGATGCATTACAAAATAGCAAAACCCGACACACATAATAGAAAATGTAGCAAAAAACAAAAATATAAGGTAAATTATAATACAGATAAAGTGCATAGCACTACAGAACTATTTAATGTTTTTTTTATGTTATTGTTTAAGTTTCTTATTATATATAATCGAATGCTTTTGAATAACCTCCACTCATTTCTTGATAGTGTTTATAAACATGAACATCAAATAAAAAACAGAACTTTGAGTATAAATAAAAATTGCTTGAAAATATTTTATTACATATAAGAAAGTTAAAACAATCCTATAAAGATTACAAAGTTCTAAACATTTATATAGATTGAACTTTAAAATACTAAATTCTATGTAGATTCATCCAGAATTTTACATTTGTAATTATTACTAGAATTAAATATTGAAAAAAAAATATACAATTAAAATTACATCACTATTAAATAATATAATGCTTTTACATTCATTGAAACCAAAGTATAACCTGAAAATTATAATTATCTGTTGACACCTCAATTATTTTTTAATAAAACATTCATTTTTTCCTTTGGTTAGAACAATTTTCTTATAAAAAATTTCTTTCCATTGGAAAAAAATTGAAGGAATATGGGCGAAAGGGGTTAAATGGGGTAGAAAAGATGAATAATTTTTTAAAATATTAAAGAATTTCTACATACTACAAGATAAATTCTTACCAAAATTACAAGACGAGCTTGTGAATAAAATGCTCTTGCAAGAGCAATCCTTTGTCTTTGTCCACCACTTAAGTTTACACCACGTTCTCCAATTTCTGTTAAATCATGACAAGGCAATAAGTTAATATCTGCTTGAAGTGCACATGCTTGTATTACCTGATGATATCTATAAAAACAAATTAATTTGTAATAAAGTTATGTATGCTTAAGTTATAAGAAAAAAATTCATAAATAATAAAAATATACAATATTATTATATCAAGGCGTAATTAATTTATATACAAAAGATAATATTTATTTGAAATGAATTTGTAATCTTAATTTAAGTTTACAGTTATCATCTGTTCACCACATAAAAATGTGATTAATTATATTTATAATATTCTTAAATAATTATAAGTCAGGGATTATTTTCCTTATTTACTGTTATATTATATAAAAGTAAAAATTACATATAAGTACACAATTTTTGGATTGTCTCACTAATCAAATGAAATAGCAGTTTCTAACATTAAGTATTACTTTCAAATTTGTTTTAATTCTATATGTAGATGACTTGATTTCACACTATAAATATGAATCTTTCTATCTCAGCAAATAAAGGTATAAAGGTTGCCCAAATAAAAAGTGGACACCCTTCAAAACTGGCAAACATTTATTGCAAACCTAAAAGAAATCTCCATGTTTGTTTAGGCAAAGATCCTAGCATCTCACATGCAGATCGATGCCCCTTGCGTAAAATTTTGGTGGCTATTAATAAAAAATTCTTTGACCCTATTCTTCACCTCATAATCCAACATGAATTTTTGCCCTTGTAAAGCTTTCTTAAGCAACCCAAAAATGTGAAAGTCACACAGCAGTAAAAAATCCTCAACATCACTCTTCCAGCACTTTGCATTATTACAGACTTATGAGGTGCTAGGGAGGATGAGTGTTTTTATTGCTTGCTCTTGTTCTTCGTTTTGGGAGTGTAATGTTGCACTAAGCACTCCTATTCCCTTCAACCACTAAAAATCAAACCACAGCCTCTGGTTTGATTATGGATGCTTCCATTGTAACTAACTTAACATAAATCTGCCAATTACTGGAGATAAAATTATTCCTGCCAATACTTAATGCAGCCCATGCTTCGACTATGTTAAATTCACTCACCTGTAAGGTGACCCATCAATCGCTACTTTGCATGATGAAATACGACACATATCCACTTTTCAATTGGGAAATCTTAATATATGTTACATTCTTGTGAACATGTTTATTTGTTCATATTTGTCAAATTTGCATTATTATTCCAGTAATATTTATTTAAGAAATAAAGATTTTATTTTGATTATTTTAAATAGCCATGTTGAGATTTTAATTGCAATGTTTCAACTGCACAAGTGTTTGAAAAACAGTGAGTCATAATCATTAATTCAAAACCACAATATTATAATAGCATACATGACACTGTAGTGTAATGTTACAATATGAGGTCTGTCCCAAAAGTAAGTGTACTGATTTTTTATTTCAAAATATACAAGCATACATCAAACTACAAATGATCTCCTTTTTTTAATGTTTTCTAATGTCCCGAAATGATGACCTTTCAAGTTGGATTTTATCTTAGGAAATAAGTAGAAGTCGCACAGGACTAGGTCCGAACTGTAGGGAGGTTGTGGATGTATGGGGATTTTTTCTTGGCCAAAAACTTTTAAATTGATAGCACTATGTGAGCAGGCACATTATCGTGGTGCAGCACCCAATCTTCTGCAATGTCCCTGTGGACTTGTTGACCCATTTTCAGTCATTCCAAGACTTCTTTGTAGAAGGCCTGAATAACTGTCTGTCCTGAAGGTAAAAATTCTTTTTGCACAATTCCACGGCTATCAAAAAACCGATAAGCATCTTTACCCCAAATCTTTGTGCCATCCAAACACTATTTCTCGATAAGGTAGCATCTCCATAAACTTTGGTTAAATCTGCAAATGTCTTGATTGCAGATTTCTTGAGTTTCACACAAAACTTGATAGTGTAACGTTGTTAGAGATTTTTCTCCATTTCAAACGTAACGACGTGTTAAAACACTATCTTACACAAACAGAAATTGTGCACATTTGACTTTACTAATCAACCTGAAACAGGTCTAGATATGCTGCTAAGATATCTAGCAATGCAAAAAATACCAATTAATAATGTGTTAAGCTACACAGTCATTAAATAAAAAAATCAGTACACTTACTTTTGGGACAGACCATGTAATGTCTTTTATAATATCCCTCACAATAAAAAACCAAGTGGAATATATTTGCAATAGGCAAGAACAGATTCATGAAATTATAAGAAATGTTTAATGAAACATTTCTGTAATATATTTATTATTAAATTATTAAAATTATTTATAATAATCTTTCCATTTATTGAAATTCATTACCTCCTTCCATTATATGGTTGTCCAAATAGTATGTTCTCTTTCAATGTAGCATTTAATAACCAAGGCTTTTGAGGAACGTAGGCTACATACGAAGTACTTCAAAAACAAAATTTTACATTTTTTTTTAAATGCTCCATAATTGTTTAAAACTGAATTACACAAATAGTTTTATACCTTGACCACTGAACATTTCCTTTCAATGTATGCAATTCACCTAAAAGTACTGATAACAATGATGATTTACCACTACCTACTGGTCCAACAATTGCTGTTAGTTTACCTTAAAAAAACATNTTTTGTTTTTAAATTAATTTATTGTTAATGGTATGCTCATTAAATTTAATACAGTTCATAATATTATTACATTTGACATTATAAACCTGGAATAAATTAAAGAAATAACCTAAAATTATAACAGTATTTAACAATTTTAAGATCAGATATAAGTCTAATGTATTTAGATTCACAAATCTGATAGTGGAATTTAATGACCAAAATTTCTGACTGTTAATTTATTAAATTTATATTTTGTCTATTACTAGTTATTTATAGTTATTTATATCATATGCTAATGGGTTATTTATTATCCAGGAATTTTCCAACTTGTATTTGATAAATCATAACTTACACATACAAATTCTACAGTAGGTAACAATATAACAACTAAGACATCCATTTAGTAATTATTAATATTAATAATTTTGACAAAACCTCTAGACCAATGGTTCATAATCAAAGTGCCATAAAGCCACTCTAAATGTGTTGTCAATGAATTTAAAAATTAAAATAAGAAATCTTAAAGTTTTGTAAAAAAAATTACAAAAATACATTTCTATGTACTATTAATTATATTTCAGAAATTTGTACTAGCCATGTATAACAGAGCTTGTTTTATATGGAGACAGAAATCATGTTCTATATATAATTTATGCTTCATATCTGAGAATTCCTGTATTATGCTACATGAATCACATAATTGACTTTCCTGTACCACCAAATGATTTTAAACAGCTACATTATTTTTCTATAGTAAATGAAAGAGATTTGTTCTACTAATACCAAAAGTTCTCAATTTTGAAAGAATATATTATTGCAATTATCTCACTCTGAGTATTATTAATATAAATATCTTATAATTGGATATCAATGCTTAAAGCAGATTAATTATTGTGGTTGTTAATGATCATTGAATGAAGGACAAACAAAAAAAAATAATTTACTTGAAGACTCAAGTTAAGGGAAATTCATCTGCTATCTTAGCAAACTGGTGTGCCCTGTAGTGAGCACTGTAAGAACTACAGTAAAATTGACCCAATTTTTTGGAGTTGAACAATAATATCTCTAATAACCCTGTAAATAAATATATATACAGGGTTATTAGAGATATGATTGTTAAACTCCAAAAAATTGGGTCAATTTATATATATACATTATATGGTTATCGGTTATTACATTATATATACATATATATATATATATATATAATATATACAGGGTAATCCAAAAGTTGAGAAACATTTAAAAAGTTTTTCATGTATGGTAATGAGATTAGCATGGAAATACATAGAATCACAAAGATATAGACAGAGACATTGGAAATTTGAGGTTAAATATTTCTATTATTACCTGAATGTTTAAACCCTATTCAACTAATTTGTTTTAGTTTAATGTTTATTATTTTCATATGAATTTATTGATTTGTTATTTGTATAATGATAGTTGCAATTACTTACCACAAGAGTAACAATAATTGATGAAGCTTGAGTAATAAAAGCTGAAAAAAAAAAGAAAAAAGAATTTGTACATTTTTTAAAAATTTTAATCATTAATATTTTTATTGGTATTTAAAAATTGTTTATCTATGTAATTACATTTATATAATCATGTTAATTATATAATCACATTAATTAATACACAATATATTTATTATATTATTTTGAGGAAAGTAAACCAACTTTTTAATTAATTTTTGTGAAGTTTTTTAATTTACTTCAAACATATTTCATATTTCTGTATAAAGATGAGTGAAGTATTTTAAAAATTTCTGTAGCATATAGATTTATTTTCAGATTTATTCTAGGATTATCAATGATAATGCAATTAATAAAAAATACTGAAGTTTTATATGAAAAATGACTATGCAAAAATATCCATTTGCAAAAGTAAAAATAGTTACTATTTGTATGAAAGTAATATAGTAAACATGCTCATTCATTTATTTTACAATAGAACATGTTTCATTATTATTTTATTATGTTACGTTCAAATAATAAAATTATCATCTTTTATAATTATGAAAAAATATTTTAGTAATGATTTAAGAATCTTATAATAATTCTTAAATCATTATTAAACTAAAATGGTTGAACTGATTAAAATAACTTACTATTAAGAGCAACATAAATAGCATCCTTCTTCAATAGTTTTAGTTCTTTATCACGAATAGTTTCAATCTGATTAGCATATTTTATTTCCCAGCCATATAATTTTAGAATCTTAATACCCTGAAGTAATTCATTTATTCTTTTCAGTCTATCATCAGCAATTTCCTGAAAAATAATCATCACCATCATTATGAAATTCTATAAAAAGTATTTTAAAACATTTGCAAATCACTTATAGAGAACAAAACTTTGTATTATAAAGAAAAAGTGTTTGTCACAATAAGTTTCTGACTGCATAAACTTATTATTACAAACAAATACAAACAAGTGAATTTCAATACAAAATAGTCAAGAATTAAAAAAAAAAACCATAATATTCTGTGACAAATACTATTTCTTCATCATAATTACCTTCAGCCAACAACCTCCACTGAAAATTTATAAATTATTTTGTTACTACAAACAATATTTAATTAAACATTTTAAGAAAATTTTAATTTGTTTTAATTTCTTTTTAATAACTACATTCTCTCAATTGTAGAATAGCTAACACTATTATACCAAATATAGTAGTTTTATATAATGAAACTGAGATCCAACTACACTATCACAAAAATTTGATTCTTCACTTTTTAATTATAAATATTAAATTACAATGATTAAATGGTCAAAATGGTTAAGGCATGTGTCTACTACTTTAAAGATTCTAGGTATGAGTCTGGATCATATCCTCTGGAACTTTTCATAAGTGATTTAGTC
Source organism: Centruroides sculpturatus (assembly GCF_000671375.1). NCBI lineage: Eukaryota > Metazoa > Arthropoda > Arachnida > Scorpiones > Buthidae > Centruroides > Centruroides sculpturatus. The sequence continues at coordinate 748,559 of NW_019384363.1, read as the reverse complement.
CAAAATTGTTGGGCTCTGCATCTTATTACTCAGCTGCCCCACTGTGGGCTTGATTGGAGGGAGTCCTTACAGAAAAATAAGTACATATTGGATGAAAAGAAAGTTAAACTATATGTAATTTCTGTTTCTTGTAATTATTGTTACAGTAATACCCTGCTTAACGCTGCTTCGATATAACGAAGTCTTCTGAAAGCCTAAAAAACAGGCTCAAAATTTACACTGATTCAAATTATTGCAGAATTTCATTGATTCGTATATAATATGATTATTTACAAACATGAACCAATCAGAAAAGGGTGGCAATTCATCGTAGCGCTGTACTTTTCTTAGATCTATGTTTGTTTGGTGCAATTTTGGATAAAAATAAAATATTATAGATGCATGGGCAATATTGACTTCGCTTGGCAAGAATTAACTGATAAATGCATAAACAAAGTGTGAAAGAAGTTATGGCTGAAGGTATCCAAGAATTCTCAACGAGAAGAGCCTATTGCTGTATTGTTGGGTTAACCAAATTGTCAACCTAATTGATACAGCAGGACTAGGAGATGTAGATGAGCAGGATATTGAGGAATTTCTGGTGAGAGCCTTACCAATGATGACCTTCAAGAACTGGCAGAACAAGGAATTCATGTAAAACTGGAAAATAGAGATTCTGAAAATGAAGAACCCAAGGAATTTCTCTATAGATTTCCTTAGTAAAAGTTTGGTAACGATAACCAAAATCATTGATGAAATTGTAGTGAATAATCCAGATTTTGAAAGGAGTGCAAAAGCAAGACAAAGTGTTTTGGATGCACTCTTCTGTTACTGACATTTGCTTAAGGAAAGAAAAATAAAGCGACAAATGAAACTACACAACTTTATCGCAAAAAACAACAATTTCAAAAGAGTTGGGACATTCATCACAAAAAATGAACTTCACATTTCTGTGTGTATATGTTTGTGTTATTTAACATATATTAATATGCAAATTAATATAAAAATAACTTAAAATTAAAGTAAAATCTGTTTATTTTTGGTCACGTGTTCCCCTTTCCATATTTACTCTATGTTAAAATGACCTCATTTAATGCTGTTTCGTTAAGCACTTTGTTATCTAGGAATGCATCCCCCATGTTAAGTGGTCTTACTATACTTGTGGATTATCATCCAGTATGTCACACTGTGTTGCAGTTGAAATGAACAATGAAAAATAGAAATTTCATTTTGTCAATTTCAGAAGTTACTTTTTTTATAATAAACAATTGTTCAAATAATTTTAATATTTTAGTAAATAAAGTAGTACAAGTATTTATATTTATTACGAGCAATTGTGTGTTGTGACATTGTCACAATGCCAAGCTGCAATATTTAATCATACTTTTAATTTATTTAATTTAAAATATGTGCTCTCAAGTTTAATAGTGTCTTGCCCTTGTGCATCATACTTTCCTGTTAAAAAAAAAAAAGTCATGCCAATCATTTATCTAACTCCATTCTGAAGAAAATTTTAAAATTGAAATAATGTGATTTCTAATCCAAACTAGAAACTCATATATAGTTAATTGAGACCTCATGCCCTTAAGCTTTCCATATCTGGTCTTGGCTTTCATCTGTCTAATTCTGTTCAAGATTAAGGAACCTATATACCTTAAGGAACAAATTGCAGACCTATAAATTCCCAGTGGCATCCATCTGTCTGTTAGAAAGATGGATGCCAGCAGAAATTTATAGGTCTGCAATTTTAAATTTGCATCCAATTACTGTAACATACATAGATTCTTTTAATTCTTAATATTTATTTGATGTTAAAATATAATAAATTCAACTTACTTCTTCAAGTACTGGTTTAACAGGATGGCTAGTTTTTATCCAATTATTTTCAGTAGTTCATGCAACTTACTTTTCATTTCTTACTTTTCCAAGTTAAATATTATGCCTTTCTATGCACTTTTATGTCAGGATGGATTTATGCCATTTCCATTTACTTGTCTATATACCAACACCATACCTACATTTGTTACACTCACATTTTGATTTTTTTCACTCTAAATATAACTTCATTTTAGTACCTTTTTTTGTGAAAGCTTCCAAAATGTAATTAACATATCATATTCCTGCAGAACACAATCATCATCAACTTCAGACATTCCAAAAATTGAATGAAAAAAAATTCATTCTCCACAAACTGTCCCATCAGCAAAATTCTCAAACTGAAGACTATTGGTGCTTAACATTAATCATGTATTGCATGTTTGATGTTAAATTATTCTGACTTTATAAACAAAAAAGTATTTTTAAACATCACTGAAACAAATTAATCTTAATTAAATCTTTCATATGTGCAAAATTTAGTTATTTCATTTGGTCACCTATTCAAACTCATTTATGCCATTTCATAAACTATGTAATAGAGCCCAATGGATACATCAGAATGGAAAGTGACACGTGACATGATATGGGAAGATAACCCACAAGTACCATAATTATATCATTAAAAACAGATTTAAACAATTAAATATTTTTAAGAAAATAGAATTTACAAAAGGTAAGTTTTTTCGAGTGAATCATATGAGCTTTTTAAAAAATGTAACAATAAAAACAGTTAAATTAAATAATATATCACAAAACTAAAAATTATAATTATGACTTAAAAAGATTTGATTTCAAATAAAACACNAGCTTGTCTTCTATCAATTCAAATTCTGTTCATAAAGTATTAAATTTAAAAAAAAATAAGACTTATTTGACTTCTTAAAAGAAGACTATTTAATTGATTTAATTTTAGAATGAACAAAGTATATGGTTTCATAAGTATATTTTTTTCTAATTTAATATATCTGGTTTTATAAAATCCAATAAAAATATGGATTAATAAAACATATAATAAATGTAAATAAATGTTTAAAAATCTAAAATTTCTAGAAAAAAGCTATTTTAAAATCTTACCAAGAACTGATGAAAGCATCACAAAGTTACAGGCAGAGATAGGCAGATGAGCTAAAGAAGCATTAAATGATACTATACTTAGAATAAAAACAGAATAAGTTTTTATTAATATCTGAATATTTGCAATTAATGTGCAGAAAATAAAGAACATCATTAGTAAGTAATCAAAGCTTCATAACAAAATATTTGTCATTTTAATTATAATCTTTCAATAAGTATTATCTATTGTACATTAAGTAATTCAATTAATTTCTGTAAATTACAATTTTTCAAAAAATTATTGTAAAATTTAATATATTAGTATTGCCAAATATAATGATCACTAATTTCACTTTATCCTTTAATTTCTAAAATTCAGTAATTGCATTATATTAATATTTTAAATGAAGACTTTAATATTAAAATGTATTAAACTGTTCTCAAAACAAAAATTACAATGTATAAAGGTATGTAAACAATTAACATGTTTTGAAGGCTACATTTCCATAAACTATTTTATATTCTTTTGTCCAATGCCATCAAAACTTCTTTGAAAATGTGAAAATCCTTCCATGGAAAAGCATTTTTAAATATGGTAATATTTAAATTAATGTATTTCCTTCAATATATACAAATAAAAATAAATTTTCATAATTCTTGCTTGAGCTTCTTATCTATTTTTCCTAATTATTTTTTTATGGTTTTTCAATAAAAGTTTTTCATATTTACTGATATTGGTAGATACATTTTTGGGTTAGCAATTGGTATGAATAAATATTTTTGAGACACTTATGCAACTTAAATGATCCTTTGCTTATTTTATAGCTAAATTTAAAATAAACTGCTAATGAAAATGAAATGAAACAATTTTTTTTAGGAAAATAAATTTTTAAGACAATAAATTGCATACTCATAATTTCAATTCTGCTTTAGAAATATAATGTAGATCCTGGTATGTGTTACACAAAGCCTTTATTTCAGTTCTAGCAATATTTAAATTTGTAGGTTGCCGCCATGCTTAGCCATATAAAAATATATGTTATGTTTTAATAAAATTAAAAAGTAACATTTTACTTGTACAAATTTTTAAATTTCTTTATTTTTAAAATGCAAATATTTTGTTAACATAGAAACAGAGAAATATACTACAGTCAATACTGTATTTTTTTTTACTTGGTAGACAGAACTTATTTTTTGATATTTCAAAATCTGTTTTAACAGATATAAATAATACAACAATATATAAAATCAACAAAAGCAGTTAAGATATAAATCATAACACTAAACTGCCAGATTTTATAATCTATTTTTTATGCTAATTATAGAAATTCACAATTGAAAGAATTTAATTTTTTCTTATATGTATTCAATCACTAGTTTCTATAATTAGCATGAAAAAAAATAATATCTCAGGAAAATCTGGGATTACTTTTGTTTGTAAATAATACAAATTTAAAAATAACATAAATTAGTGTCTTTAACTTCTCTAATAATAAAAATTTAATCTAAATTTCAAATTAGAAATAAGTGTAATTAAAAATATTTTACCTTCTTATATTTCAGTGTATTATAATAAAATCTGAATCATAAAATATTAATTTTACACAAAGCAAGAAAACTAATATAATTACAAATGAATGATAATTTCTGAATGAATAAAAATCATTTAATATTGATATCAGAAAATTTCCAGGTTAATGGTTTTGTACTTTCTTCATTCTAAAAAACATAAGTCTATTCCACAAATTTGTTACAACATAATTTAATTGTTTCTTCAGAGTATCTAAATATCTTTAAAAATATAGATTTATCAAATCAAAATCAAATGATAAATATCAAATTTTAAGATATGTTAAAAGCTAAAATGATTATTCTGAACATTATAACTTTTATCATTATTAATTAAACTCGTGATTGTTATAATGTGTAAATTATCTTCTCTTTAAATTCTGTATTGAAAGTTTTACCAAAATAATTTACAATACTTAATTCAATTTAAAAAACTCATTTTTGTTAATATTTTTACTTCTAATCTATTAAATCTAATGAACTAGTAATGAAATTCATGTACATATAAATTAAACACTTACTACTCTTATTGCATATTTTGAGAATTTACAAATTAGTAATTAGATTTAATACATAAAAATATAAATACGACTTTTAAACAAAGTTAAAAACTTTGTTTAAAAGTCGGACAGACACAAAGTTAAAAACTTTGTGTCTGTCCGACTTTTAAACAAAGTTTAAAACTTTGTTTAAAAGTCGTATTTATATTTTTATGTATTAAATGTAAATAACGCCGGCCATGAATTTTATTTTTACTTAGTAATTAGTTTTGGAAGTTTTCTGATATAAAAAATAAAAATTCTTGTAAACATTATCAAAAACTGTTTACATTTATAAATTATAGATATTAAAAAGTTATCTAGATATTTTACATTTAGTGTTCCCATATATATATGTACAGTACACATATAAGGATAAACTATAAGTATCTTGTATAGATTGTATGTAGATTGTATAAGTGGGAAACAGAAACCTAGAGAAATTCAACTTAAAATGGTCCATATTATAATATATAGGAACAAAGTATAAAAAATTTAACATAGCTACTTACCAATGTCTTTTTCTGAATATATGACAATTTTGAGCATATATAATATTGCAATGGAGCCAATATGTATATAGTTGCTGCTCCTATCAAAGCACTATAACCCAATTGCATATACAATAAAATTAAAAGTAACGTTATCTGGAAATAAAACTTGTCATATATAAAACATTAATTATTTTCATGAATCTAAAAGTCTAAAAATCTTACTTTAAATGGCACAGCCCAAATATAATGACCCATTGAAAAAAGCATCATCATATTGAATGCATCAACAGACATATGATTAACTATTGCTCCTGTATCTAAACCAGTAGAAATACCCATTTTCAGTGATTTTTTGTATACAAGACACTATAAAAAATTCAAGAATTTTTTAAATTAAGGAATTGATTACATTTATCTTAATTATCCTATTACAATTATACATTGATTAAAATTTTATTCATCAAATTTTTAAAATAACTTTCCATATTGTTCATCTGAATTTCTGAAATTAGATTAAACAGTAAACTTTAATAATAAATTTATAATAATGAAAATTTTGCATATAATATTTCCATTTCTTTGATTATTATTATTTAAAAATTCTTTTAATTATAAAATATTCTCAAAATATTTAATATTTTTTCATGCTAAGCTTCAGAATATGAGACACTCTCAATTCTGTTGTTAAGACTGTTGAATGAGAAATGGAAAACAAAATCTCAACATAAACATTGATTCCAGCAATAACTATTCAAAAATAAATTTTAAAATATGATTAAATTTCTATGGATGTGTTCCAAAAGTTCCTTCTATTCAATTATCCTCAACTATAAAATCACTTCAATTATTAATGAATACTTAGATTCAAAATTTACAATGGAAGAACTAAATGACTCAATCAATAAAATGCACAGAAATTCAACACTGGGAAGTGATTATATCCTGATTAAATTTCTTAAATTATTACCAACTCAGCAAGGTCTAAGTTACTTGGTTCATTTAACAAAATGTACAATACTCTCTTTCTCCTGCTTCATGGAATTCTGTTTGGCTCAATATTCAAAAAGGGAGATAAACTTCTTCCTAATAATTACCAACCAATAACTCTTTTACCCACCTTAAGAAAATGTTTGATCCTTTGTTCAAGCATGATGTAGTGCAATCATTTGACCACTTGGCATTTTTCATCATTAACTTTTATTCAGTTGATCAACTGAATAAAAGTTAATGATGAAAAATGCCAAGTGGTCAAGTGATTGCACTACATCATGTTTNGACGAAACTGTGGGCACAGCTAGTCATTAACAAAAAGATAGAATTTTATTCAAAATCAAAGAAATGAATTGTTTTGATACAACAGATCTAAGGGGCATCAGCTAATTGTTACTCATATTCGGAGATCTTACACTAAGCCTCAGCATGCTATTTTCCAGTTGCAACAGTATTTAACTTTAATGCAGAGACTGTGTTGAATATATTACAGAAATGCAATTGATATTTTTTGGAGGATTTTAGAGTTGGGGCTATAGACAAATATCTTTTCTGCTCATGGAATAATACATTGCTAGTACTTGCATTTTAGATTTTGCATATAACTGAGAATGGAAAAAATGAATATGAAGTAATTACATTCATTAATAATTTATATATATATATAGTAATTAAAGGGTTCAGTGAAGAAGTGCTATAAGTAACAAAAAGTATAACTTGAATATATATGTAAGAAAATTTAACATTGGTTAAAAATAATGTTTTAAATAAACAGATAGATATGCAGTCAAACCTTGGTTTTTGAACATTATTCATTTCTAAAAGTTGTTTAAAAACTAATTTGTTCTAAAACCAAAACAAAGTTTCCCATAAACAACATAAAGTTGATTAATCCGTTCTTGACTCCAAAATAAAACCTTTTTTTTACCTTATTAGCTGTATTTCATGCATTAAAATACCTACAAATGCAATATAATATATATGTTAAGAGTTCTGTTTTGTCACCGCCAACTGAAATTGAAACTGAGCTTTACAAAAAGTGCTATATAGAGACTCAACTCTGACTGCCTGCACAAAATATAACCAAATCAAGATGGACAAGTACTTTATCCACACTTTCTGAAATATCATGTTTTGATTGATTTCATTTCAATTTTAGTTTGTTTCAGTGACTTTTAATTATTATTTTATTAATTTTAAATCTAATTATTATTTTTAGTTTTAATTAACTAGCTATGTAGTTATAATAAATATTAATATTGTAATATATTATATTAATAAATTTTTGCTATTTAACTTAAGCATATTTAAACACAAATTCTTGGATGCCATTTATATTATTTGAATGTCAATTAATGTAGTTTTTATTAATTAATTTGATTTAAATTCAGTTGTGGCAGATACCAAAAAAATGGAAGTAGTATGTTTTCAGCATTGAAATCTAATTTAAATAGCATTGTTATCATGTGACATATAATGACACGAGGCAATCTCAATGCCACTAACTTCTGAATTGGTAGTCCTGTTGGTGATTGGTCAGGCTGTCAACTTTCTTTAACATAGAAAGAATAGGGAGTTGACTATCTGTGTGTCTCTAATCTGTGGCTGGCTCATGTCGAGCAGCTTGTTCAGTTACCAAATTCTCATATGGAATTAAGGGCAAATATGAGTTCAAAATTTTGTTTGTGAACTGAGATTTGGCTGTATATATTTGCATATAACCGAATTTATTATCACTGTTTCAAATGATTTTCATCTTTTAACAATAACAAAACATATGAGACTGTAACAAGAAACAACTTTTATTAAAAATATCTAAGCCAAACACTTGCTGTAATGTATTGGGCTATTTTTTTTCACTCCTGTTAATTAGATTTTAGGCAACCATTTGACTTTGATTAATGACATCAGGTTTTGAGATGTTTGTATCTATCAAAAATATCTAGAATTTATAATTCATCAGTTTTGATAATTAGTGTGTCCTTGATTATAATAAATTTTTTGTTCATAACAATATATTAAAAGCACTTGATATACATTACTTCAATAATTTTTTATTAATATAAATATATATGAATGAATTAATGAAAATTTACTTATATTAATTATAAGATTTTAATTTTTGAATTATGATTTCTTTTAGGAAACTCGAAATATTGGAGAAATTAAATATGATTTATCTCAAGTTAAAGTTCATTGCGAGTGAAATACTTGAAAAATATAATAGATTGAATTGCAAGAATCAACCAAACAAAGGGATAAATTTAATATATCGTTTGAAAGATATAGTTACTCTAATGGACTCTTACTCGATTAGTGATGATCCAGATATGTATCTGGAAACTGCCAAGTCCCATTTAGAAGAATGTAGAAGAATGCTTAAATTTTTTACTGATTTAGGTAAGATTAGATTAATAAATGTTTAAAAATGATTCTACTTTATTGATAATGTTGAAATTGTATACAGTCAATTCCTGTTATTAATCCGGTTGGTTAGTAGAACATAACTGCATATTAGGACAAACATTCAAGAATGGAATCAAATCCTATAACACAAGCACCCCGCAGTTTTATAGCCCCAAAAAGCTCCAGTCCCAATGCTGTACTATTAAATGGAATCGACTGTGTATCAATTTAACAAATATTACATCATATGTTTTTGACTCCATATTATTATTTCAGGTATAAAATGCTTACTTTTAGGTAGCCAATTGTTTAAATTTTTAAGTTTTTGTCCTGTTTTAGGACAATTTTAGCTTCTTAACGTACACAAGTCATTGTTCCAGTTCAGTTCAAACAGTAACTTGTCTAGTTCTTTTGTGAAAAATTTAAACAATTTACTACCTGAAATATTTAATTTTATTCTAACGTATTTGTTTGATTTGATCTCAAAAATATTAAGGAACAGAAATAAATTGCATGATGATTGATTAAATTCCTTTATCTTTTATATATAGTATAAATCTGTTGATAGTTAATGTTCTAAATTTCAAGTGCCAAGGTTTTTGTTAAATTACAGTGGACCTCAGGTTACAAACGCCCCAGCATACAAAATTTTCAGGATACGACATGAAATTCGAACATATTTTTGCTCCACGATACGAACAAAAACTCACCATACGATGTTACATTAGTTTGCATTTTTCATTTGTTTTTCTTACTACAGTTATTTTTTTAATGTATTACTTGGCTTTAATTTGAGTATGTTTTTCGCATTGGAACGAATTATTTGGTTTTACATGTAATCGTTTGGGAAAAGATGATCCACCTTACGACATTTTCATGATACGATCTCAGTTTCGGAACGGATTAATTTCATATCCTGAGGTACCACTGTACTAAACAGTCAACCCCCCTATAACACTATTGATAATTCCGTTTTATATGAATTCCATGTTGTACGAGTCACTTAGATTTTACAAATATGTGAGCCATTCACAGCCCGGCACACGTATTTGTAAAATCTAAATGACTCGTACAACATGGAATTCATATAAAACGGAATTATCAACAGTGTTATAGGGGGTCGACTGTAAATATATATTTGTTTATGTAGTTTAGTTTAAAGTTAATAATTTCTTTGCTCTTACAAGATATACTTAATTGTTTGATAAACATAAAATTATATTTTAGTTTTTTTCTTTATTAATTTTAGTAAACATTGCTCCTAAAATCCTAAAAAGTTATTTTATGAAATGAGTTAAAAACTTCTTATTACTGTATTTAAATTTTACAAATAAGTAAAAATAACAAAATAATAAATATAAATATCATTGCTATTTAACTTAAATTTGACTATTTTACAATTTTAATGAATCAAACATAATTTATCATTGCAAAATATCATCTTCAGGTTGAGCATACGATATACACTCAACCAAAGATGGCATTTTGTAATGTCAAAAATACTTGTTCTTAATTAAATACTTTCCAAGTAAACAACTTTAATGCTGATAGACAGTTTGCTTTATTCTCTATATTTTGTGAATTATTATACAGATATCTTTCAGTTGAATTTTTGAAAAAGAAATTTTTCCCATACTTGACAGTCAAATGCAATTTCATTACAAATTTATTTGATATTATCTTATTTATGCTAATTAAAAACTTATTTTATTGCATCAAATAAATTGAAGAGAGTTGGTTCAATATAAGTCCACAAATGACTGGTTTTGAGTTATCAATGATTTTTCCCTCTGTGCATGCATCCCTATCTATTTGTACAATAGGAATATACAACATGCCTAATTGTGAGATGTCACCAGTACTTGAAGTTTATGAGTGGGAAATAACTTGTATGTCCTTGCATCTCCATACTTCCACATATTCTTAAATGTTTGAAGGAAAGTGGCAAGATAAGAAGAGTAAAGTCCAAGGACATAATTATATTATATTCACAGAGGGCACCATATTACTGGATTTTCAAGTGGGAAATTCTTCTTGGCCTGTTTAAAAATTCTCTAATGCACTAATATTCAACCTTGTTTTTATTCATATTGTAGTTCAGCAGGTAAAAGACAGGAAATATTTTGTATTTAATTACACTTACCAAATAAATAGGTTTCCCCTTAGTGTCTTAGTTATTTACTTATGTAGTACAACATTATTATTGGACTGAAATTTGAAAAAATTGTATACCTATAAATTCCCACTGTCATCCGACCATCTGTCCTTGTCTTTTGTCTGTCTGTCCTTCCTTAATCTCATGAATAGTTAGATTGATGAAAGCTGAGACCAGATAGGGAAAGATTAGGGGCAGGAGGTCTCGATTAACTATATAGGAACTTCTGATGCAAACTGGAAGTTATATTATTTCAATTTAAAACCTTTCCCCTGATAGGAGTTAGATGATTGGCATGACTTGCTAACAGGAAAAATATGATAAACAGGGGCAAGACACTACTAATTTAAGGTGAAGAGCATATATTTTAAATTAAATAAATTAAAAAATATGATTAAAAATATCAGCCTGGCATTGTGATGATGTCAAAATAAATAATTGCTCATTATTATTATCATTATTATTATTTTTTTAAAATTACTTTCTATATATAATCAGAATTAAGTAACTTATCATGTCAACCAGTTTGATGCTAAAGGCATGGTTGTGTTCAAAGCAAGTTTAATCCAAAACTTGTGAATTTCTTTGATTTGTTAGTTCTTTAGAAGATTTATAATAACTTAAGAAAATATATTTTGGATAATAATTCCTCAAATAACATTTTATAACGTGAATCAAAAATGTATTAAGATTGATTAAAGTTCTTGCTGGCAGCATAAGAATATATGTCCAGGGACTTTGCACAGTTACAACTGCATTGACATTTGACCTACTGGGTAGATTTTGTTGAGCAGAACTCTTTTATGTGAGCTGTACTATGAATCACCAGAGAAATTAAATGTCATTTTGGATGAAACACAGTATTTTGTATATCTTGAATGGATCCATGGACTTATGTTCTTCTTGAGCCAATCTCTTCAATTGAAAAAGTTGTTATTTTAGTAACTGCATTTACTGAATTTTAATATACTTATACAGAATTATTAATTTCAGTTTGTGAAATATTTGTTTACATGTGTGTTGCAAAAATGCAACTTTCTTGTAAATCATACTTGAAATGTGAAAATCTTGTTTTGAAATGAAATATAAAGAATTAATAAACTCCAAATACCTTTAAAATGCAGTCTATTTTAAAAACTTATCAAATGTTTTCGGACAGATTAACAGACCTTCTTCAGGATCGAACTAACAGAATTTAAATTTGCCAAACAGAAATTCCAAAACGTTCTATAATCTTCTCATATTCAATTGAGCAAGTCCATTTTTATAATTGTAACGCCGCCACTTTCCATGCTGATGATATTTTGTTTGATTCTTGAAAATTTATATTTTACCCTTTTTTCTCTGTATTTGTAAATGTTTCAGGCTTCTGCATATTTTAGAATTCTGTTAGTTCGATCCTGAAGAAGGTCTGTTAACCTGACCAAAAACGTTCGATAAGTTTTTAAAATAGACTGCATTTTAAAGATATTTGGAGTTTATTAATTGATTATAGTAATGCAGGTAGAGATATAATGAAACAGCACTTCAAACAACCTTTACAGCTCCAGTGGTATGTGTTTACACCTTAGCAAACGTTTTCAACCTCATCGAGGTTTTCATGAGGCTACTTTAATTAGGAATTCGAATGCATTTGGAACGTATACGTTCCATTTCAAACGTGTTCCTAATTAAATTCCTAATTAAAGTAGCCTGATGAAGACCTCGATGAGGTTGAAAACGTTTGCTAAGGTGTAAATACATACCACTGGAGCTGTAAAGGTTGTTTGAAGTGCTGTTTCATTATATCTCTACCTGCATTACTATAATCAATTAATAAACTCCAAATATCTTTAAAATGCAGTCTATTTTAAAAACTTATCGAACGTTTTTGGTCAGGTTAACAGACCTTCTTCAGGATCGAACTAACAGAATTCTAAAATATGCAGAAGCCTGAAACATTTACAAATACAGAGAAAAAAGGGTAAAATATAAATTTTCAAGAATCAAACAAAATATCATCAGCATGGAAAGTGGCGGCGTTACAATTATAAAAATGGACTTGCTCAATTGAATATGAGAAGATTATAGAACGTTTTGGAATTTCTGTTTGGCAAATTTAAATTCTGTTAGTTCGATCCTGAAGAAGGTCTGTTAATCTGTCCGAAAACATTTGATAAGTTTTTAAAATAGACTGCATTTTAAAGGTATTTGGAGTTTATTAATTCTTTATATTTCATTTCAAAACAAGATTTTCACATTTCAAGTATGATTTACAAGAAAGTTGCATTTTTGCAACACACATGTAAACAAATATTTCACAAACTGAAATTAATAATTCTGTATAAGTATATTAAAATTCAGTAAATGCAGTTACTAAAATAACAACTTTTTCAATTGAAGAGATTGGCTCAAGAAGAACATAAGTCCATGGATCCATTCAAGATATACAAAATACTGTGTTTCATCCAAAATGACATTTAATTTCTCTGGTGATTCATAGTACAGCTCACATAAAAGAGTTCTGCTCAACAAAATCTACCCAGTAGGTCAAATGTCAATGCAGTTGTAACTGTGCAAAGTCCCTGGACATATATTCTTATGCTGCCAGCAAGAACTTTAATCAATCTTAATACATTTTTGATTCACGTTATAAAATGTTATTTGAGGAATTATTATCCAAAATATATTTTCTTAAGTTATTATAAATCTTCTAAAGAACTAACAAATCAAAGAAATTCACAAGTTTTGGATTAAACTTGCTTTGAACACAACCATGCCTTTAGCATCAAACTGGTTGACATGATAAGTTACTTAATTCTGATTATATATAGAAAGTAATTTTAAAAAAATAATAATAATGATAATAATAATGAGCAATTATTTATTTTGACATCATCACAATGCCAGGCTGATATTTTTAATCATATTTTTTAATTTATTTAATTTAAAATATATGCTCTTCACCTTAAATTAGTAGTGTCTTGCCCCTGTTTATCATATTTTTCCTGTTAGCAAGTCATGCCAATCATCTAACTCCTATCAGGGGAAAGGTTTTAAATTGAAATAATATAACTTCCAGTTTGCATCAGAAGTTCCTATATAGTTAATCGAGACCTCCTGCCCCTAATCTTTCCCTATCTGGTCTCAGCTTTCATCAATCTAACTATTCATGAGATTAAGGAAGGACAGACAGACAAAAGACAAGGACAGATGGTCGGATGACAGTGGGAATTTATAGGTATACAATTTTTTCAAATTTCAGTCCAATAATAATGTTGTACTACATAAGTAAATAACTAAGACACTAAGGGGAAACCTATTTATTTGGTAAGTGTAATTAAATACAAAATATTTCCTGTCTTTTACCTGCTGAACTACAATATGAATAAAAACAAGGTTGAATATTAGTGCATTAGAGAATTTTTAAACAGGCCAAGAAGAATTTCCCACTTGAAAATCCAGTAATATGGTGCCCTCTGTGAATATAATATAATTATGTCCTTGGACTTTACTCTTCTTATCTTGCCACTTTCCTTCAAACATTTAAGAATATGTGGAAGTATGGAGATGCAAGGACATACAAGTTATTTCCCACTCATAAACTTCAAGTACTGGTGACATCTCACAATTAGGCATGTTGTATATTCCTATTGTACAAATAGATAGGGATGCATGCACAGAGGGAAAAATCATTGATAACTCAAAACCAGTCATTTGTGGACTTATATTGAACCAACTCTCTTCAATTTATTTGATGCAATAAAATAAGTTTTTAATTAGCATAAATAAGATAATATCAAATAAATTTGTAATGAAATTGCATTTGACTGTCAAGTATGGGAAAAATTTCTTTTTCAAAAATTCAACTGAAAGATATCTGTATAATAATTCACAAAATATAGAGAATAAAGCAAACTGTCTATCAGCATTAAAGTTGTTTACTTGGAAAGTATTTAATTAAGAACAAGTATTTTTGACATTACAAAATGCCATCTTTGGTTGAGTGTATATCGTATGCTCAACCTGAAGATGATATTTTGCAATGATAAATTATGTTTGATTCATTAAAATTGTAAAATAGTCAAATTTAAGTTAAATAGCAATGATATTTATATTTATTATTTTGTTATTTTTACTTANTTTCCATTTCTTTGATTATTATTATTTAAAAATTCTTTTAATTATAAAATATTCTCAAAATATTTAATATTTTTTCATGCTAAGCTTCAGAATATGAGACACTCTCAATTCTGTTGTTAAGACTGTTGAATGAGAAATGGAAAACAAAATCTCAACATAAACATTGATTCCAGCAATAACTATTCAAAAATAAATTTTAAAATATGATTAAATTTCTATGGATGTGTTCCAAAAGTTCCTTCTATTCAATTATCCTCAACTATAAAATCACTTCAATTATTAATGAATACTTAGATTCAAAATTTACAATGGAAGAACTAAATGACTCAATCAATAAAATGCACAGAAATTCAACACTGGGAAGTGATTATATCCTGATTAAATTTCTTAAATTATTACCAACTCAGCAAGGTCTAAGTTACTTGGTTCATTTAACAAAATGTACAATACTCTCTTTCTCCTGCTTCATGGAATTCTGTTTGGCTCAATATTCAAAAAGGGAGATAAACTTCTTCCTAATAATTACCAACCAATAACTCTTTTACCCACCTTAAGAAAATGTTTGATCCTTTGTTCAAGCATGATGTAGTGCAATCATTTGACCACTTGGCATTTTTCATCATTAACTTTTATTCAGTTGATCAACTGAATAAAAGTTAATGATGAAAAATGCCAAGTGGTCAAGTGATTGCACTACATCATGTTTCAAACAAAGAAAAAAATACCAACATGGTTTCAAAAATGTTAAAATGTTTGATGACAATCTTGGCAAAAATATTTGAATGATGGACCAGTGAAATGGATTTAAAATCCAAATTTCAATATGAATATGTAAAAAACAGAGGTACATAATCTACAATTTTTTTGTTGCTATCAGTAATTCAACTCCACTTATCCAAAAAACATAAGAAACTATATACAGCTTTCATATATATTGAAAAAACTTTTGATACAATCTATGTGCCACTTTTGGTTCAAAATTTGAGAGAGAAAAGAGCAGGCAAAAAGTTTTCCCATAAAGTGCCCAAGTTATTTTCAGACTATAATATTATTATCATTCAAGGCAACAACATATCTCCTTCATTTAAATTATCTCATGGAATTTTACAGGGCAATCCACTTTCTCCATACCTGTTTAATTTTTATTTGACTGGGATTGACCAACTGTTTACAAATTCCACTGATGGAATTGAAATTGCAAATAGACCTTTCACTATATATTATTTGCAGATGACTTAGTTATTATGGCACCGATAAAAATTTCTCTGCAAAGGAAAATTAATCAACTTGATTTATTCTTTAAATCATTGCATCTATCAATTAATCCGAATAAAACAAAGATAATGATTTTTACAAATAATAATAAAATTTCAGAAAAAGAAACTAAATTGTATATAGAAAATTTACCACTTCAATTAGTCAAGGAGATTGAGGATATTTAGGAGTGACCTTTGAATCAAATAGTAGTTTTAAATCATGTGTTACCAAATTAAATATCAAAGTGAAAGCAATAATTGATAATTTGCTATTTCTATGTTCAAGATTAAAAATCTCTAATATATACTTACATATGAGATTATGTAATTCTGTAATAAATTCAATTATATATTATGCAAGACAAATTTGGGAACTCGATTTCTTATTTGACCTGGGACACTTCCATATTTACTTTCCTCGAAGATTATATCAACTAGAGAGAATCATGCCTGGATATGCTATTCAACATGAAACAAATCAACTCTGGTTCTTCCCATTCTTTTTAAAACAGATAATAAAATTCTACTATCAAATAAAATTTAAAAATAACGGAATTATAACTTTTTTACATCAAGAAATATTAAAGCAAAGTAGAAGACAGGAAATTAATCAACTATGGCAAACAAAGTTAAACATAATTCTACTAACATTTGGTGTAAGAACTCTTTTGTTTGAGAATAATATTGATGATTGGAAATACAGATTTACTTTACTTCTAGTTTCTGCAATATCACAAAGTATAAACAAAGATCAAAATAGCTTATATCAATCCAAGTAATATTCATGGTATCCAAAAATGCTATAAATTCCTTGACTACAACCATATATAAACTACCCATTGGGAATAAATATTAAAAGACTAGCTGTTACCCGCAACTTTGTCCGTGGAGGTTTTGCAAGCAAACCCCATTTACATTCAATATTTCAATAACCATAGTAATTGTCATATAACACTTACCGCTAAAGAGAATCGCCGAGAATCAAATGAACTATCTTCAATTTGATCAATTTTCTGGAATGTTTACAATCATTCTATAATCGAACCAATATGCAATAACAAATTTGAATTTAAAATGGATCAAACATTTTTAATTAAAATCGAAATAGATAAAAATATTTATAACAATGTCTGAAATGTTATCAATTTAATACACCTAAGTACTCAATGAAGACTAAACGTAGTTGAAAACAAAAAATCGCATCTAAAATAGTACAGTAGAAGCCGTTCTTCCGGTTAAGCCTTAATGCTTAACCTCACCCCCCGCGGGGGTATTTCTAAAAATCCCTTCTTATTGTGCATTGCCATGGCGTACCCTACTAAAACGCAGATAAAAACAAAAAATTGCATCTAAAATAGTACAGTAGAAGCCGTTTTTCCGGTTAACCCTTAATGCTCTCCCTCTCTCCCCCACTTGGGAATTTCGAAAAATCCCTTCTTAGTGTGCGTTTTCATGACGTACCCTAACTGTGTACCAAATTTCACCTCTCTAGATCCAGCGGTTTGCTCTGGGTGATGATGAATCAGTCAGTGAGTCAGTCAGAACAAGCAATTTTATATATATAGATTAATAATTCAATTAGACTTAAATAAAAGTTCAATATTCATTGGAAATAAATATATAAACTTTTTAAATAAAAATTGTTATTGGTGTGATTCCAGTGACTTTTCAATATTACATATACTGAAAGACTGAGAAGTTTACTCAAATATGAAAATTATTTAGAATATCTTACATAAAACAGCAAAGTTAAACTCAATAATTTATTTAGGTTTTCTCTAAAGAAAACCTAAATAAATTCTTAAAGAAAGAGCTGTACGACTTGTATAACTTTGTAATTAAAATTCTGAAGGAAGATGTAACTACCAAATAATTGATAAATTCTAAGAACTTGTAAGAAAATAATTATTGATGTAAATTTTTGACTTATTGTTTGTAAAATGTATATTTCTATAATAACTGTAATTACTTAGTCCCTCAGTAACAGGGCTCCCACTCTTTATACAAATAAAGATTGATGAGAAAGATTGAAAATTCTCAAACTTATCTACTCTCAGTTATTTATAAATTTATTTTAAATTATTATTATTATTACAAGATGTGTGTGTTTTTAAGTAAGTACCATTTTAATATTTAAAAAACACAAGTGCTATTTTTTTAATAATTTTATTCTTACGTGAAAGCCTGTACAGTACCTTAATTAATCTACTTTTCAATATAATTTTTTCAAATATTATGGCATTTATCATATCATACAACCAACTTCTAAATTTCAACCCCATAGAAACCTGATGCCTGATTTGCCAACCACTGCAGCATGGCTGTTTTGACATCATCATCATCGTCATAACGCTGACTGCCTACATGCTTTTTCCAATGGAAGAATAAGTGGTTGTCAGGGCTATGTGAAGGGTGATCAAGTTGTTCCTAGCCATATGATGTGATAAGGTCTTGAGTTCCTTGAGCCATGTGTGGACAGACATTGTCATGAAGCAAAACAATCCCCTTACTGAGCTAGCCATGCCTTTTGTTTTGGATGACAAAATTGTAAAGCATCTGTTTTCTCAAACTTTTGCATTAACTTTCTGCACCAAGTCTTCAGTAATGACAGATGGTCACCCGCTACACTCCTTGTCATGGACATTATTACGGCCAATCACCAAACGTATGCCGTAAATCAATTGGGCTAGTTTTAAGGCTAATTACTAAATAATTTATTTAGTAATTAGCCTTAAAACTAGCCCAATTGATTTACGGCATACGTTTGGTGATTGGCCGTAATAATGTCCATGACAAGGAGTGTAGCGGGTGACCATCTGTCATTACTGAAGACTTGGTGCAGAAAGTTAATGCAAAAGTTTGAGAAAACAGATGCTTTACAATTTTGTCATCCAAAACAAAAGGCATGGCTAGCTCAGTAAGGGGATTGTTTTGCTTCATGACAATGTCTGTCCACACATGGCTCAAGGAACTCAAGACCTTATCACATCATATGGCTAGGAACAACTTGATCACCCTTCACATAGCCCTGACAACCACTTATTCTTCCATTGGAAAAAGCATGTAGGCAGTCAGCGTTATGACGATGATGATGATGTCAAAACAGCCATGCTGCAGTGGTTGGCAAATCAGGCATCAGGTTTCTATGGGGTTGAAATTTAGAAGTTGGTTGTATGATATGATAAATGCCATAATATTTGAAAAAATTATATTGAAAAGTAGATTAATTAAGGTACTGTACAGGCTTTCACGTAAGAATAAAATTATTAAAAAAATAGCACTTGTGTTTTTTAAATATTAAAATGGTACTTACTTAAAAACACACACATCTTGTAATAATAATAATAATTTAAAATAAATTTATAAATAACTGAGAGTAGATAAGTTTGAGAATTTTCAATCTTTCTCATCAATCTTTATTTGTATAAAGAGTGGGAGCCCTGTTACTGAGGGACTAAGTAATTACAGTTATTATAGAAATATACATTTTACAAACAATAAGTCAAAAATTTACATCAATAATTATTTTCTTACAAGTTCTTAGAATTTATCAATTATTTGGTAGTTACATCTTCCTTCAGAATTTTAATTACAAAGTTATACAAGTCGTACAGCTCTTTCTTTAAGAATTTATTTAGGTTTTCTTTAGAGAAAACCTAAATAAATTATTGAGTTTAACTTTGCTGTTTTATGTAAGATATTCTAAATAATTTTCATATTTGAGTAAACTTCTCAGTCTTTCAGTATATGTAATATTGAAAAGTCACTGGAATCACACCAATAACAATTTTTATTTAAAAAGTTTATATATTTATTTCCAATGAATATTGAACTTTTATTTAAGTCTAATTGAATTATTAATCTATATATATAAAATTGCTTGTTCTGACTGACTCACTGACTGATTCATCATCACCCAGAGCAAACCGCTGGATCTAGAGAGGTGAAATTTGGTACACAGTTAGGGTACGTCATGAAAACGCACACTAAGAAGGGATTTTTCGAAATTCCCAAGTGGGGGAGAGAGGGAGAGCATTAAGGGTTAACCGGAAAAACGGCTTCTACTGTACTATTTTAGATGCAATTTTTTGTTTTTATCTGCGTTTTAGTAGGGTACGCCATGGCAATGCACAATAAGAAGGGATTTTTAGAAATACCCCCGCGGGGGGTGAGGTTAAGCATTAAGGCTTAACCGGAAGAACGGCTTCTACTGTACTATTTTAGATGCGATTTTTTGTTTTCAACTACGTTTAGTCTTCATTGAGTACTTAGGTGTATTAAATTGATAACATTTCAGACATTGTTATAAATATTTTTATCTATTTCGATTTTAATTAAAAATGTTTGATCCATTTTAAATTCAAATTTGTTATTGCATATTGGTTCGATTATAGAATGATTGTAAACATTCCAGAAAATTGATCAAATTGAAGATAGTTCATTTGATTCTCGGCGATTCTCTTTAGCGGTAAGTGTTATATGACAATTACTATGGTTATTGAAATATTGAATGTAAATGGGGTTTGCTTGCAAAACCTCCACGGACAAAGTTGCGGGTAACAGCTAGTCTTTTAATATTTATTCCCAATGGGTAGTTTATATATGGTTGTAGTCAAGGAATTTATAGCATTTTTGGATACCATGAATATTACTTGGATTGATATAAGCTATTTTGATCTTTGTTTATACTTTGTGATATTGCAGAAACTAGAAGTAAAGTAAATCTGTATTTCCAATCATCAATATTATTCTCAAACAAAAGAGTTCTTACACCAAATGTTAGTAGAATTATGTTTAACTTTGTTTGCCATAGTTGATTAATTTCCTGTCTTCTACTTTGCTTTAATATTTCTTGATGTAAAAAAGTTATAATTCCGTTATTTTTAAATTTTATTTGATAGTAGAATTTTATTATCTGTTTTAAAAAGAATGGGAAGAACCAGAGTTGATTTGTTTCATGTTGAATAGCATATCCAGGCATGATTCTCTCTAGTTGATATAATCTTCGAGGAAAGTAAATATGGAAGTGTCCCAGGTCAAATAAGAAATCGAGTTCCCAAATTTGTCTTGCATAATATATAAT
Organism: Centruroides sculpturatus; assembly: GCF_000671375.1. Lineage (NCBI taxonomy): Eukaryota > Metazoa > Arthropoda > Arachnida > Scorpiones > Buthidae > Centruroides > Centruroides sculpturatus. The sequence goes on along the minus strand of NW_019384363.1, from coordinate 727,035 downwards.
TGAATTTATTACAGAATTACATAATCTCATATGTAAGTATATATTAGAGATTTTTAATCTTGAACATAGAAATAGCAAATTATCAATTATTGCTTTCACTTTGATATTTAATTTGGTAACACATGATTTAAAACTACTATTTGATTCAAAGGTCACTCCTAAATATCCTCAATCTCCTTGACTAATTGAAGTGGTAAATTTTCTATATACAATTTAGTTTCTTTTTCTGAAATTTTATTATTATTTGTAAAAATCATTATCTTTGTTTTATTCGGATTAATTGATAGATGCAATGATTTAAAGAATAAATCAAGTTGATTAATTTTCCTTTGCAGAGAAATTTTTATCGGTGCCATAATAACTAAGTCATCTGCAAATAATATATAGTGAAAGGTCTATTTGCAATTTCAATTCCATCAGTGGAATTTGTAAACAGTTGGTCAATCCCAGTCAAATAAAAATTAAACAGGTATGGAGAAAGTGGATTGCCCTGTAAAATTCCATGAGATAATTTAAATGAAGGAGATATGTTGTTGCCTTGAATGATAATAATATTATAGTCTGAAAATAACTTGGGCACTTTATGGGAAAACTTTTTGCCTGCTCTTTTCTCTCTCAAATTTTGAACCAAAAGTGGCACATAGATTGTATCAAAAGTTTTTTCAATATATATGAAAGCTGTATATAGTTTCTTATGTTTTTTGGATAAGTGGAGTTGAATTACTGATAGCAACAAAAAAATTGTAGATTATGTACCTCTGTTTTTTACATATTCATATTGAAATTTGGATTTTAAATCCATTTCACTGGTCCATCATTCAAATATTTTTGCCAAGATTGTCATCAAACATTTTAACATTTTTGAAACCATGTTGGTATTTTTTTCTTTGTTTGAAACATGATGTAGTGCAATCACTTGACCACTTGGCATTTTTCATCATTAACTTTTATTCAGTTGATCAACTGAATAAAAGTTAATGATGAAAAATGCCAAGTGGTCAAGTGATTGCACTACATCATGTTTCAAACAAAGAAAAAAATACCAACATGGTTTCAAAAATGTTAAAATGTTTGATGACAATCTTGGCAAAAATATTTGAATGATGGACCAGTGAAATGGATTTAAAATCCAAATTTCAATATGAATATGTAAAAAACAGAGGTACATAATCTACAATTTTTTTGTTGCTATCAGTAATTCAACTCCACTTATCCAAAAAACATAAGAAACTATATACAGCTTTCATATATATTGAAAAAACTTTTGATACAATCTATGTGCCACTTTTGGTTCAAAATTTGAGAGAGAAAAGAGCAGGCAAAAAGTTTTCCCATAAAGTGCCCAAGTTATTTTCAGACTATAATATTATTATCATTCAAGGCAACAACATATCTCCTTCATTTAAATTATCTCATGGAATTTTACAGGGCAATCCACTTTCTCCATACCTGTTTAATTTTTATTTGACTGGGATTGACCAACTGTTTACAAATTCCACTGATGGAATTGAAATTGCAAATAGACCTTTCACTATATATTATTTGCAGATGACTTAGTTATTATGGCACCGATAAAAATTTCTCTGCAAAGGAAAATTAATCAACTTGATTTATTCTTTAAATCATTGCATCTATCAATTAATCCGAATAAAACAAAGATAATGATTTTTACAAATAATAATAAAATTTCAGAAAAAGAAACTAAATTGTATATAGAAAATTTACCACTTCAATTAGTCAAGGAGATTGAGGATATTTAGGAGTGACCTTTGAATCAAATAGTAGTTTTAAATCATGTGTTACCAAATTAAATATCAAAGTGAAAGCAATAATTGATAATTTGCTATTTCTATGTTCAAGATTAAAAATCTCTAATATATACTTACATATGAGATTATGTAATTCTGTAATAAATTCAATTATATATTATGCAAGACAAATTTGGGAACTCGATTTCTTATTTGACCTGGGACACTTCCATATTTACTTTCCTCGAAGATTATATCAACTAGAGAGAATCATGCCTGGATATGCTATTCAACATGAAACAAATCAACTCTGGTTCTTCCCATTCTTTTTAAAACAGATAATAAAATTCTACTATCAAATAAAATTTAAAAATAACGGAATTATAACTTTTTTACATCAAGAAATATTAAAGCAAAGTAGAAGACAGGAAATTAATCAACTATGGCAAACAAAGTTAAACATAATTCTACTAACATTTGGTGTAAGAACTCTTTTGTTTGAGAATAATATTGATGATTGGAAATACAGATTTACTTTACTTCTAGTTTCTGCAATATCACAAAGTATAAACAAAGATCAAAATAGCTTATATCAATCCAAGTAATATTCATGGTATCCAAAAATGCTATAAATTCCTTGACTACAACCATATATAAACTACCCATTGGGAATAAATATTAAAAGACTAGCTGTTACCCGCAACTTTGTCCGTGGAGGTTTTGCAAGCAAACCCCATTTACATTCAATATTTCAATAACCATAGTAATTGTCATATAACACTTACCGCTAAAGAGAATCGCCGAGAATCAAATGAACTATCTTCAATTTGATCAATTTTCTGGAATGTTTACAATCATTCTATAATCGAACCAATATGCAATAACAAATTTGAATTTAAAATGGATCAAACATTTTTAATTAAAATCGAAATAGATAAAAATATTTATAACAATGTCTGAAATGTTATCAATTTAATACACCTAAGTACTCAATGAAGACTAAACGTAGTTGAAAACAAAAAATCGCATCTAAAATAGTACAGTAGAAGCCGTTCTTCCGGTTAAGCCTTAATGCTTAACCTCACCCCCCGCGGGGGTATTTCTAAAAATCCCTTCTTATTGTGCATTGCCATGGCGTACCCTACTAAAACGCAGATAAAAACAAAAAATTGCATCTAAAATAGTACAGTAGAAGCCGTTTTTCCGGTTAAGCCTTAATGC
>NW_019384363.1:686583-724038 GCF_000671375.1 Centruroides sculpturatus | reverse complement strand
AAAAAAATAACTGTAGTAAGAAAAACAAATGAAAAATGCGAACTAATGTAACGTTGTATGGTGAGTTTTTGTTCGTATCGTGGAGCAAAAATATGTTCGAATTTCATGTCGTATCCTGAAAATTTCGTATGCTGGGGCGTTCGTAACCTGAGGTACCACTGTATATGTGAAAAAAAAAAAAGATTTCATTTATTTATTTTTAACTTTTTAAGTAATCAGTAAACAGTATATATTATAGCAATTGTAATATAATAATTAATATATATCTTTAAATAGTTAATTTATATGGTTATTCTTAAAAAATGTTTAAATAAATAACATCCAAAGATTTAAATCAATGATAAATTAGCCTGTAAGTAAAATAAGTGCTTGCTTGAAACAGAAAAAATTTTATATTTATAAATTGATAATTAATAAGCATATAGGAGCTACCAGATATGCTAATTTATCAATGGATTTATGTAAGATTATAATGTATTTAAATGGTATTAATCACGATGGCTTTTAAGAATTTTCTTATTTTTAATATGTAAAAATAAAAAATAAATCCAGCTAATATTATGTAATAACATTATATTAAGACTAGTGTCATCACCTAACCTTGCTTTTGTTACAGTAAATGATCATCTTTTATGTTCTTTTTATTTACATGATCTTTTTATTACTACTAAATGTATTTAATTTAATCAACATCAGTAGTTTATTTGAATTCACATTATGATATTTTCATATTTTAAAATATTTGAAATATTTAAAATCAATGTTAAATATATTAAACAAATACTTTAAATATTTGTTTACTAGTTTAATCATATTTTATTTATGATGAATTATTTATTTTCTTAATAAATGATTTTTTTTAATAATTTTGAACTTCTAATAACCTGACCTTTTCTTCAGTATACACCTGGAAAAATCTTTGAAACTGATATTCAGCCATTTCTTCCTGTCAAAGAAAGGAAATCATAACAATTATTAGCTCATTCATCCAATATATAATACTTCCTTTTAGAATGGTGTGAACAACATACAATAAAATGTCATAAAACCAGAGGAACAAAAAATTAAATAAAATTAAATGGATCTTAATCACACATCAGAATTCTAATTCTGAAATATATATTTTATTTTTTTTACTAGCAACAACATAACAAAATATATATGCATACATATTTCACTATTTTTCAATGAATAATGATTAGCAATTTAAAATTTTTAATTATTATTATTATTACTGTTATTCTATATGTAGTCTGTTTGTGATAAAATTTAAATTAATGATGCTCTAAGAAAAATAAAATAAATATTCATGACTAAATATTAATTTTTTCATAAAATATACAAATTAATTAATATATTTTTAAAGTGATACAATTATTCAATAAATAAGAAAATATTTTAAAATGATTTATTCTTGTGTTTATGATATTTTTTTTTAACAGAAATGCTTTCAAATTTATATAGGAACTTCAGTATAACATTTAATTACAAAATACAGATGCCTACCTCTGGCAAATTTCCAAGGTCCTCCAATTCTAATGGCTTTCTATAACCTAAATGAAGAAGAGGAACTAACCAAAAGAATGTTGCTTTAGAAAAAACTGTGACAAAAGGATGTAAATAACTAATATTTGTCAAATCTTTTCCTGGAGTAAAAGAACTTTTCTTACATAAGTATCTCTACAAAAATAAAATAATACAAATAAATAATTAACATTTCTTCAAAAATCATCAAACACATTAAATTTACAAAATTAAATTAATATATTTATTATAAATATTTATTTGTATGAACTTCCAGAATATCAAAGTTTTAATCATTTTTATAATTATTAAAATATATAATTTCTTTCTAAATTTAAAAACTGCATAATTTACTCTTTTTAATGAAAAGATTATCATCTGTTCAGTCAAAAATAACAAAAATAAAAAATAAAAGTTGCATGTATTTTGACTGTATTTGTATGTATCTATGCATATGTGCATATTCATATTTGTATACTAACTATGATTGTATAATATAAAATAAATTGCAACAATTTATGAATTTACATATGGTATATATAAAAAAGGAGGTTACAAAAATTTATTTTAAGTAAGATAAATTGTTTTAAAATGTAAGATAAATATTATACTGTATTTATATATCCTTGATCACTGTTTACTTTTATTCAGAAACAACTATATTAACATATTATGTAACTACTACACTTTTACTTTCATAATCTCATTTTATTATAACATATTATAAACAAAAAATGTTATGAGCATTTTTCAAAGAAATTAAAATTTATAAAAGTTAGAAAATACTATTTGTTAATACAATATTAATTAAATTATTATAATACAGTTTTATTTAGTTAAATGTTTGTCAGGAGTGGGGAACCTGTAGTCTCAGGTCACATGCAGTTTTGTGGCCTCTAATACAGCCTGATAAAACACAAAATTTAAATTTCTTGACAGCAAAATTAAAAATTATTATTTATGAAAATGTTTTCCAATCTCTTTTTCAGTAAAGATATCTTTCTAAATACAATTTATATAAATTACTGGTGCATGAAATTAAATACAGTTTTCCACTTCTGGTTTATGCCATAAAATGAATATTCAATAAAAGAATATCAATTGTTTCATTTCATTCACTCATGTGACTTTGTGTCAAATTATAAACTGGAACTCTATTCTATTATTTATAAATAAAAGTCTTTATGAAATGAAAAGATATTTAAAAAACCATAGCTGTTAAGGAAAAGAATTAAACCAAAACTTGAAAAACCACAAAATTAACTCCTACATTTATTATGATTCATTCAAAATTGATGACTAGATTCAGAATACTTGAACAATGAGAGTAAAAATATTCATTGTTCAAATATTCTATATATAAATTCATATATAGNTGTCGGATACAATTGTATTTGGTAGTCCATGTGTACTAAATATTCTTCTCAATAGTTTCACGGTTTCCTGGGTTGACTGAGTTTGTACTTCTTCTACCTCCACCCACTTCGAATAAGCATCCACTAGAATAAAATATGTACGTCCATAATGTTGTCCTGCATGATCAATGTGTACTTGGTCCCAGGGTCCCGAGGGTGATGGCCAATGAGTGTCTTTAACTGGGGTTGGGTTTGACCTCTGTTCTTGGCATTTTCTACACATCAATACCGTCTCTTCAATCTGGGAGTCCATTTCAGGCCACCAAAAATAGCTCCTGGCTGTTCTTTTCATTCTAGACATGCCCTCATGTGTGGAGTGTAACAGGTGTAATAGCTGTGGTTGCAAGGTTCTAGGGATAACTACTCTTTGTCCCCATAAAATGCAACCGCGTTGAATTGAAAGTTCTAGCTTTCGCGTAGCGAAAGGCATAAGTTCTTCTGGACTACTAAGTGGCCATCCATGTAAGATTGCATGTTCAACTCTTTTTAACACTGAGTCTTTGTTTGTGTCTCTGCTTACTTCCTGAGATGTGATGGGCAATTCTGGCTGTTCAAATATAAGGAATATCTCTCCTGGTTCAGGGATAGTCTTTTCTTCCACAGTAGTTGGTATACGCGATAATGCATCAACGTTAGTCATCTCTGCTGACCGACGATGTTCAATCCTATATGAGTATGCTGCTAATCTCAAACACCAACGAATCATTCTGGGTGAGATTAAATCAGGAATTGGTTTAGCAGGGTTCAGAAGGCCCACAACTGGCTTACAATCCGTATATATAGTAAAATTTCGAGCAGCTAGGTAATTATGAAATTTTGTGATGCCAAAGATTATAGCTAATACTTCTCTCTCGAATTGTGAATAATTTCTTTCTGCTGGGTGGAGTGTCCTCGATGCAAAGTATATAGGAGCTTCTGATCCATCTGGTAATATGTGTGAAAGTACTGCTCCAACTCCATATGGTGAAGCATCACATGACAACAATACTGGTTTATTTAAATCATAATGGATTAATAATGTTTCTGGTGTTAGCATCTTTTTTATCTTCACGAATGCTTTGCTTTGTTCTTTTTTCCAGATCCATGGTTTGTTTTTGTCTAGGAGTCTATATAATGGTTCAGCTTCCGTTGCTTTATCTTTCAAAAATCTATCATAGAAGTTTACAAATCCCAAAAATGCTTGTAACTCTTGTTTGTTTCTCGGGTCCTGAACCTGTTGGATCGCCGCAATTTTATCTGGTGTGGGTCGAATGCCNCTACTCCAGATAACTCGGCCACACCCTGGCAGTTCAAAAAAATCCTTAGTTAATTAATTTTCATTATAGACAGCTTTATGCCTCATAAAGTATTTTTCTGAGGTCTGTCTTATCAGGTAAATTACTGTACACAGTGTATTCATTAATTTTCATTTTCATGTAGTAAAGGCTCTATGCCTTCATAAAGGACGTACTTTTCCTTTTTTTTAAGGGTATTTGGACAGTTTATTCTCTCTTGTATTCTCAAGTAAACAATACATACAAGTACAGTACAATATTTTCTGAGTAAACACTCATACTTATTCTTTTTTAACCCCATTCCTGATAACCTGGCATTTTCACAAACTCGGCCACCCTTCGGTCCACATTAGGCAGAGTTTTCGAGACTCTACTGTATTTCCTAAGAAGGCATTAGAAGTTATGCATTTGAAATTATTTTAGTTAAAAAATGTTTTAATATTCAGGAATGCCCCATTTTGTTTTTGTACTTGAATACTAAAACAATTACTACCTGAATTTTAAAGTAATGAACCCTGAGGATGAATCACAGCTCCAAAAGTGCTTGGTTCTGAACATGTACAATATGATCATCTATAAATTTTCCAAATATAATAGTTCTGTTTTTAGTTTGAATATATAGAAATGTAGAAAACTTTGTATTAATTAATTAAACATTAATCAATACAATACTATCTATTATGGTTTCCATACTTGGTATTGTCTTTCATCTATATAACTCCATTTCTCAAGATTATGGAAAGACAGATGGACAACAGCGGGAATTTATAGGTCTACAATTGTTTCAAATTGTAGCCCAATAAAACAAAATTAATGTATAAAATTACATGAAATATTTAATCAGTTAATCACCAAATTATTCATTAATTGCAAATATTGTTTCAATTTCAGTATTTTGGTTTCATTTAAATGTAATCTGCTTATAATAAAGGAAAATTATTAAGTAGAAAAATATTTAAAGATATGAAAACATATTAAAGTTATTTAAAAAACTATTAAATAAATTTTAGTGCTGCTTTAAATTTGTTTTACAACAAATACTAAAATTTCATATTACATTTTACCTAATATCTGACCACATAATCACAGGAAGTATATTATTTGCACAATGTCAAACTGATTAAAGTTTAAAAGAATTTTAAATGAATCACTGTTAAAAACAAACTGCCTTCTATATACTCCAGTTACTTCCTGTTATGTCATCAAATCATACATTAACCATTTGTTCTTAATTAATAATGTCTTGGTTATGTTAACACCTCAATGACTTTTTAATAATATTCAAATCTTTAATATTAAACAAGTTTCTGCCATAATAAAAGTGCACTTAAATTACAAATTAATTACACAGAATTCATTCTTCTCTCTAATTTCAAATATCTTAAAAAAGTAAAATAGAGCATAACTAGGCTGTGCAGAACTATTAAAGTGACCAACTTTTTTACAATGAAAAGGAAGACACAAATACAGTAAATTGAAAAAAATATATGATAAATAAAAGAAACATTTCATTCATTGCAACAATAATACACTATAATAATCTCTACAGCATGCATATATGCCATGTCATGTTTCGGTAAGAAGTAAAAAAGCCACTTGTATGTGACGCGCTCTCTCAAGGTCTCCCATACAGAGCACATGTCTCATAATAACATCTCGCTGCACTGTACCGAGCCTTGATGAATCGGCATGTCAAATACAAATACGCCACATCGCATCACACGCAATGGATTGGTTTGGCATTGATTTGATCGAATACAGAGAATTACAGATTAGTCTTCAAATATTGAAAAGGAGGACACACAGGAGGACACTTTTTGAGGGAGGACAGACCTTACAAAAGGAGGGCAATTGATCACCTTAGAACTATGTAATTTAGGGGACCCTTGACATCTGGTGCCCAGCACTATTTAGGTATTTTTTAAAAATTCATATTAATACATATAATTTTTAAATTATTATCAAATAATTATTACTAAATAAAGTTTTTCATTCAATATAAAAAAAGACTAAAAATTATGATTTATTTTTCTGAAATTAATGAGAATTCAAGACATATTTTGTGATCTCAAATTTTTATTTGTTACATTACTATTGATATACAAAACCACAATGAACAACTTCATAATCAAACTATAAGAAAAAACACTATACGAAAAAAACAGTAAAGTAGTCAACTTTTAATATGATAAAGTGATAGTTTTAGTGATGTTTCAGGATCTATAAATCCCTATCATCAGATCCAGAAATTCTGATTTTCAGCAGTTTAACATTCAAATTGGAACAATTCATTCTTATTTATATAAATATCAACAGCTGTGCAATTTTTAAGTTTGAATACAAAATTTGAACTAAAAAATTTTTACAAAGACTGAAATTGAGAAATAAAACTTAACAAGATTAGGATTAAAGTAAAATTACAAAATGAAATTAGATTGCTATAGGATAAAGTGTTTTGTAACAGTCTTTGATGGAATATTATGTAAAGTTTTACTCTATCTGGTGAGATTATTTATTTTGGCAATAGGGAGAAGCCCAACCTGCTGTTTACATGGGCTGAATATTGGTTGAAGGGACAAAATAGGGTAAATCCAGAGATCCAGGTCAATGCCTTCTTTCCTTTTATTTACCTGAAACCTCTGTAGTGGCAATTATAAGCTCTTAGCTAGTCTGAATGTCAGGAACTTTGAATTTGGAAGTAATTGCCTTATGAAAAGTTTTGATTAAAATGTCTTATTTATATTTCTTTCTACACAGATATAAGATTATAAAAATAATATGAAAAGTTCTCAATTTTCTTTGACTGATTAAAGTACAGTATGTTTATTTTTCTAATAAAGGGAATCAACTTCAGACATTACACAATAAAATGAAATTGGATTATTCAACCAAATATTTTCAATACAATTTATTTTATCATCATCATCATCATCATCATCATGATAACTTGTAACAGCTTGTATTCTAATGACTTAAACTTAATATCATAAGCATACTAAACAAAAACAAATATAAAGGTGTCTTAAAATTCTTTATGTAGTTTTAACTTTAACAACTTAATATACATAATTTAATATATATAATTTAATATAAATATTATAAACTTAAAAACTATTTGCAAGCTTAAATAATAAAGTTTTTTATGCATTAATTTTATAAATTCTCAGATAAATTGATAGATGAGTGTCTTTTATATCGCTTTTGTTTTCGACATTGTTGCACATAAAAAACACTAGTTAATCAACAATTAACTTTATTCCTTCTCGATACAACCGACTGGGGTGACAACTACACAAGAACTCTCCCCGACTCCCGAAAGGTGTGTTGGAATGTTCACCCCTGACCCGACACCCAGATCATGTTACTACAGATAAGTCACAACGTTACAACAGATCTTCCTCCTCTAAAATGAAGTCTCGGAGATATGCCGGTAGTGTCTGTGTTCTAGAGCTCCTTCTAACCGGTGGTCCTTTGTCCTGATGTTGATTATTCTGGGGAGCTGGATGTTGGTTGTTCTGACAAACTGGATGTTGCTTGTTCTGGAGTGGTAGTTCTCTTCGAGCTATCAGTTGATCAATATGTCTTCTTTCTATAGTTCCTTCTGGTGAGGCTATCATGTATGTATATGGTCCGGTCTTCTGTGTCACCTTACCTGGTTTCCACTTCTTAGCGTCTCTATAACATCTGTAATTGATGTTGTCTCCTATTTGGAATTCTCGTATTCTTGTTTCCTCTTTTCTCTCCTTATATAGGTGTGGATTTAATCGATCATAGACGGTACGTAGTCTTCTTCCCATCAACAGTTCTGCTGCCGTTTTTCCTGTAGTGCTACTAGGTGTTGTGCGTAAGCTAAACAAAAGTCTGGGGAGCAACACCTCACTTTTTTCTTGGCTGTGATGTAATTTTTCGATTCTCTTCTTTATAGTTTGCACTTGTCTCTCTACTTGTCCGTTGGAAGAGGGATGATATGGAGGGGTAAATATGTGCTGTATCCCATTTTTTCGTATAAATTCTTCCATTTCTTGGGATTTAAAGCTTTGATGATTGTCGGATACAATTGTATTTGGTAGTCCATGTGTACTAAATATTCTTCTCAATAGTTTCACGGTTTCCTGGGTTGACTGAGTTTGTACTTCTTCTACCTCCACCCACTTCGAATAAGCATCCACTAGAATAAAATATGTACGTCCATAATGTGGTCCTGCATGATCAATGTGTACTCGGTCCCAAGGTCCCGAGGGTGATGGCCAATGAGTGTCTTTAACTGGGGTTGGGTTTGACCTCTGTTCTTGGCATTTTCTACACATCGATACTGTCTCTTCAATCTGGGAGTCCATTTCAGGCCACCAAAAATAGCTCCTGGCTGTTCTTTTCATTCTAGACATGCCCTCATGTGTGGAGTGTAACAGGTGTAATAGCTGTGGTTGCAAGGTTCTAGGGATAACTACTCTTTGTCCCCATAAAATGCAACCGCGGTGAATTGAAAGTTCTAGCTTACGCCTAGCGAAAGGCATAAGTTCTTCTGGACTACTAAGTGGCCATCCGTGTAAGATTGCATGTTCAACTCTTTTTAACACTGAGTCTTTGTTTGTCTCTCTGCTTACTTCCTGAGATGTGATGGGCAATTCTGGCTGTTCAAATATAAGGAATATCTCTCCTGGTTCGGGGATAGTCTTTTCTTCCACAGTAGTTGGTATACGCGATAATGCATCAACGTTAGTCATCTCTGCTGACCGACGATGTTCAATCCTATATGAGTATGCTGCTAATCTCAAACACCAACGAATCATTCTGGGTGAGATTAAATCAGGAATTGGTTTAGCAGGGTTCAGAAGGCCCACAACTGGCTTACAATCCGTATATATAGTAAAATTTCGAGCAGCTAGGTAATTATGAAATTTTGTGATGCCAAAGATTATAGCTAATACTTCTCTCTCGAATTGTGAATAATTTCTTTCTGCTGGGTGGAGTGTCCTCGATGCAAAGTATATAGGAGCTTCTGATCCATCTGGTAATATGTGTGAAAGTACTGCTCCAACTCCATATGGTGAAGCATCACATGACAACAATACTGGTTTATTTAAATCATAATGGATTAATAATGTTTCTGGTGTTAGCATCTTTTTTATCTTCACGAATGCTTTGCTTTGTTCTTTTTTCCAGATCCATGGTTTGTTTTTGTCTAGGAGTCTATATAATGGTTCAGCTTCCGTTGCTTTATCTTTCAAAAATCTATCATAGAAGTTTACAAATCCCAAAAATGCTTGTAACTCTTGTTTGTTTCTCAGGTCCTGAACCTGTTGAATCGCCGCAATTTTATCCGGTGTGGGTCGAATGCCCTGAGCATCTATCAAATATCCTAAAAATTGAAGTTGATTTGTTTTGAATAGGCATTTGCTTTTGTTCAGTTTTAGTCCAGCTTCTGAAATCCGGTTAAGAATTTTCCTCAACTTTTGATGTAGGGCTTCTTCATTGAGTCCCATGACAAGTATATCATCTATCATCACAATTGTCCCTGTAATACCTCCTACGATCTTTTCCATCTCTCTCTGGCAAATAGCAGGACAACTACTCACTCCAAATGGTAATCTTTTCATTCTATATAAACCCTTGCAGGTGTTGATAGTCAGTATCTCAGACGACTCCTGGTCCACAGGAAATTGGAAGTACGCTTCCTTAAAATCCAACTTGGCAAATACCTTTCCACCAGATAATGAAGCAAGTATATCGTTAATGGCCGGCAATGGGTATACATCTACTTTTATTGCCTCTCTGTTTACAGTGCAGCGGTAATCTCCACATAAACGTACACTTCCATCTGGTTTTGCAACGGGTACCACAGAAGTGGGCCACTTAGAAGTTCTAACTGGTTATTTCTAAAGTTTCTGAATTATTGAATAAATGCTGGAATTCTTGTATCAGATCCTCTGCATCATGTTGGTGATATAGTCCCTCTATTCTGATTCCTAATGGTTCAAACCAATTTCTTCCAACAAGTCCTGGTCCATTTCCTTTAATCACTAACAATGACAGATTCATAACTCTTCCTTTAAATTGTACACTCACCATTGTAGTGCCCACTACCTCCAGATTCTGATCCGCCCATGTCTGTAATTTGACTTCTTCCGGTTCTAACTGGTCTCGCTGGATTTTAATTTCTTTTAAGGTCTGTTCACTCACTACAGTGTACCCAGCCCCTGAATCAATTTCCATCATGACTGGTATATTTTCAATATTGATTAAGATTTTTAAGGGTGGTATCTTACTTCCACGTATTTTGAATAGAGATGTATATTCCTCTACCGGATTCGATGTTAAATTTTTATGTTCCTCAATTCGGTGTACTTTGGCTCTCTGGCTGGATACCTCTTTCCGTTGTGGCCCAATTTGGTTTCTTCCCTGGTTTGGAATTTTTCTTCCTCCACTCTTTTGTTTCGTGATACATGCTTTTTCTATGTGTCCCTTATTTCCGTAGAAATTACAGATTACCTGAGCAATTATTCGGGTTATGACTTCCGGTGCATCGAAAGCAGCGTAATATGGCCGACTCATTCTTTCTCTTGTAGTCTTCCTTTAAGTTATACACTTGGGCGTTGTTTCCATTTGGCCCAAGCTGGCTAACATCTTTAGATGCTGCCTCTGCTGCCAATGCTGCATCCAAAATAGCCTTATAAGTAGTGTCCATTTTTGCCAATAACACATGTTGTATTATTCGGGTTATGACTTCCGGTACATTGAAAACAGCGTAATATGGCCGACTCATTCTTTCTCTTGTAGTCCGCCTTTAAGTTATACACTTGGGCGTTGTGTCCGTTTGGCCCAAGCTGGCTAACATCTTTAGATGCTGCCTCTGCTGCCAATGCTGCATCCAAAATGGCCTTATAAGTAGTGTCCGTTTTTGCCAATAACACATGTTGTATTCCTTTATCCCTTAAACCAGCCACTAGCCTATCTCTTAACATATGCTCTAGTGAGGCGCCGAAGTTGCAATTCATTGCAATTCTCCGTAGTTCCGCAACATAGTCGTTGATACTCTCTCCTGGTTTTTGCGACCTCTGGTTAAATTTGAACGATTCGACGATTTCACTAGGTTTCGGGTTAAAATGACTATCAAGAGCGTTAAGTACTTCATTAAAGTTAACTTGTGTCGTTTCTTTCGGGGCTATGAGCGTTACTACAAGTTCATATAGAGTTTCACTGCACACAGTAAAAAATAAAGCACACTTATCTTGGTCATTTTCAATCTGGTTTGCCTTCAAGCAAAAATTAAAGCGGTCCTTGTAAGTTTTCCACTGGCTGTCCATCTTGAATGGCTCGAAACGAACTGCACTGGTTGATGTTCCTGGGATCGACATTTCTGGCTTTTAATCTCGAATTGTAATTTCTGCTGGTAAGTCTTTATCTTAATCCTCGTCGCCACTTTTATATCGCTTTTGTTTTCGACATTGTTGCACATAAAAAACACGTAGTTAATCAACAACTAACTTTATTCCTTCTCGATACAACCGACTGGGTGACGACTACACAAGAACTCTCCCCGACTCCCGAAAGGTGCGTTGGAATGTTCACCCCTGACCCGACACCCAGATCATGTTACTACAGATAAGTCACAACGTTACAACAGTGTCTCTTGTTTGGTCACATCAGTTCCATAATGTAATGTTAGTAAACTGATACTTTTTTGTGATGTCATGTCAAAACAATTATCTATATATCAAAAACCTTATTACTTTTGGATGATCTTAGAATTAAGATTACAAATGTAATCCAGGCAGTTATTGAATAGCAGCTGATGAATATTTTTGCAGAGTTTGAAAACAAGTTTGAATAATGTATCACATATGATTATAATTAGGTCTAAGTTTATTAATAAATCTGCATTGCATAAAAAACTTCATTAATTAATATTGTCAGATTGTAAGATTTTATCAATTTCATTTTGTATATACACAAAAAAACTTTATTANAGTAGAAAAATATTTAAAGATATGAAAACATATTAAAGTTATTTAAAAAACTATTAAATAAATTTTAGTGCTGCTTTAAATTTGTTTTACAACAAATACTAAAATTTCATATTACATTTTACCTAATATCTGACCACATAATCACAGGAAGTATATTATTTGCACAATGTCAAACTGATTAAAGTTTAAAAGAATTTTAAATGAATCACTGTTAAAAACAAACTGCCTTCTATATACTCCAGTTACTTCCTGTTATGTCATCAAATCATACATTAACCATTTGTTCTTAATTAATAATGTCTTGGTTATGTTAACACCTCAATGACTTTTTAATAATATTCAAATCTTTAATATTAAACAAGTTTCTGCCATAATAAAAGTGCACTTAAATTACAAATTAATTACACAGAATTCATTCTTCTCTCTAATTTCAAATATCTTAAAAAAGTAAAATAGAGCATAACTAGGCTGTGCAGAACTATTAAAGTGACCAACTTTTTTACAATGAAAAGGAAGACACAAATACAGTAAATTGAAAAAAATATATGATAAATAAAAGAAACATTTCATTCATTGCAACAATAATACACTATAATAATCTCTACAGCATGCATATATGCCATGTCATGTTTCGGTAAGAAGTAAAAAAGCCACTTGTATGTGACGCGCTCTCTCAAGGTCTCCCATACAGAGCACATGTCTCATAATAACATCTCGCTGCACTGTACCGAGCCTTGATGAATCGGCATGTCAAATACAAATACGCCACATCGCATCACACGCAATGGATTGGTTTGGCATTGATTTGATCGAATACAGAGAATTACAGATTAGTCTTCAAATATTGAAAAGGAGGACACACAGGAGGACACTTTTTGAGGGAGGACAGACCTTACAAAAGGAGGGCAATTGATCACCTTAGAACTATGTAATTTAGGGGACCCTTGACATCTGGTGCCCAGCACTATTTAGGTATTTTTTAAAAATTCATATTAATACATATAATTTTTAAATTATTATCAAATAATTATTACTAAATAAAGTTTTTCATTCAATATAAAAAAAGACTAAAAATTATGATTTATTTTTCTGAAATTAATGAGAATTCAAGACATATTTTGTGATCTCAAATTTTTATTTGTTACATTACTATTGATATACAAAACCACAATGAACAACTTCATAATCAAACTATAAGAAAAAACACTATACGAAAAAAACAGTAAAGTAGTCAACTTTTAATATGATAAAGTGATAGTTTTAGTGATG
Source organism: Centruroides sculpturatus (assembly GCF_000671375.1). Taxonomy (NCBI): domain Eukaryota; kingdom Metazoa; phylum Arthropoda; class Arachnida; order Scorpiones; family Buthidae; genus Centruroides; species Centruroides sculpturatus. The sequence continues at coordinate 710,589 of NW_019384363.1, read as the reverse complement.
TTTCAGGATCTATAAATCCCTATCATCAGATCCAGAAATTCTGATTTTCAGCAGTTTAACATTCAAATTGGAACAATTCATTCTTATTTATATAAATATCAACAGCTGTGCAATTTTTAAGTTTGAATACAAAATTTGAACTAAAAAATTTTTACAAAGACTGAAATTGAGAAATAAAACTTAACAAGATTAGGATTAAAGTAAAATTACAAAATGAAATTAGATTGCTATAGGATAAAGTGTTTTGTAACAGTCTTTGATGGAATATTATGTAAAGTTTTACTCTATCTGGTGAGATTATTTATTTTGGCAATAGGGAGAAGCCCAACCTGCTGTTTACATGGGCTGAATATTGGTTGAAGGGACAAAATAGGGTAAATCCAGAGATCCAGGTCAATGCCTTCTTTCCTTTTATTTACCTGAAACCTCTGTAGTGGCAATTATAAGCTCTTAGCTAGTCTGAATGTCAGGAACTTTGAATTTGGAAGTAATTGCCTTATGAAAAGTTTTGATTAAAATGTCTTATTTATATTTCTTTCTACACAGATATAAGATTATAAAAATAATATGAAAAGTTCTCAATTTTCTTTGACTGATTAAAGTACAGTATGTTTATTTTTCTAATAAAGGGAATCAACTTCAGACATTACACAATAAAATGAAATTGGATTATTCAACCAAATATTTTCAATACAATTTATTTTATCATCATCATCATCATCATCATCATGATAACTTGTAACAGCTTGTATTCTAATGACTTAAACTTAATATCATAAGCATACTAAACAAAAACAAATATAAAGGTGTCTTAAAATTCTTTATGTAGTTTTAACTTTAACAACTTAATATACATAATTTAATATATATAATTTAATATAAATATTATAAACTTAAAAACTATTTGCAAGCTTAAATAATAAAGTTTTTTATGCATTAATTTTATAAATTCTCAGATAAATTGATAGATGAGTGTCTTTTATATCGCTTTTGTTTTCGACATTGTTGCACATAAAAAACACTAGTTAATCAACAATTAACTTTATTCCTTCTCGATACAACCGACTGGGGTGACAACTACACAAGAACTCTCCCCGACTCCCGAAAGGTGTGTTGGAATGTTCACCCCTGACCCGACACCCAGATCATGTTACTACAGATAAGTCACAACGTTACAACAGATCTTCCTCCTCTAAAATGAAGTCTCGGAGATATGCCGGTAGTGTCTGTGTTCTAGAGCTCCTTCTAACCGGTGGTCCTTTGTCCTGATGTTGATTATTCTGGGGAGCTGGATGTTGGTTGTTCTGACAAACTGGATGTTGCTTGTTCTGGAGTGGTAGTTCTCTTCGAGCTATCAGTTGATCAATATGTCTTCTTTCTATAGTTCCTTCTGGTGAGGCTATCATGTATGTATATGGTCCGGTCTTCTGTGTCACCTTACCTGGTTTCCACTTCTTAGCGTCTCTATAACATCTGTAATTGATGTTGTCTCCTATTTGGAATTCTCGTATTCTTGTTTCCTCTTTTCTCTCCTTATATAGGTGTGGATTTAATCGATCATAGACGGTACGTAGTCTTCTTCCCATCAACAGTTCTGCTGCCGTTTTTCCTGTAGTGCTACTAGGTGTTGTGCGTAAGCTAAACAAAAGTCTGGGGAGCAACACCTCACTTTTTTCTTGGCTGTGATGTAATTTTTCGATTCTCTTCTTTATAGTTTGCACTTGTCTCTCTACTTGTCCGTTGGAAGAGGGATGATATGGAGGGGTAAATATGTGCTGTATCCCATTTTTTCGTATAAATTCTTCCATTTCTTGGGATTTAAAGCTTTGATGATTGTCGGATACAATTGTATTTGGTAGTCCATGTGTACTAAATATTCTTCTCAATAGTTTCACGGTTTCCTGGGTTGACTGAGTTTGTACTTCTTCTACCTCCACCCACTTCGAATAAGCATCCACTAGAATAAAATATGTACGTCCATAATGTGGTCCTGCATGATCAATGTGTACTCGGTCCCAAGGTCCCGAGGGTGATGGCCAATGAGTGTCTTTAACTGGGGTTGGGTTTGACCTCTGTTCTTGGCATTTTCTACACATCGATACTGTCTCTTCAATCTGGGAGTCCATTTCAGGCCACCAAAAATAGCTCCTGGCTGTTCTTTTCATTCTAGACATGCCCTCATGTGTGGAGTGTAACAGGTGTAATAGCTGTGGTTGCAAGGTTCTAGGGATAACTACTCTTTGTCCCCATAAAATGCAACCGCGGTGAATTGAAAGTTCTAGCTTACGCCTAGCGAAAGGCATAAGTTCTTCTGGACTACTAAGTGGCCATCCGTGTAAGATTGCATGTTCAACTCTTTTTAACACTGAGTCTTTGTTTGTCTCTCTGCTTACTTCCTGAGATGTGATGGGCAATTCTGGCTGTTCAAATATAAGGAATATCTCTCCTGGTTCGGGGATAGTCTTTTCTTCCACAGTAGTTGGTATACGCGATAATGCATCAACGTTAGTCATCTCTGCTGACCGACGATGTTCAATCCTATATGAGTATGCTGCTAATCTCAAACACCAACGAATCATTCTGGGTGAGATTAAATCAGGAATTGGTTTAGCAGGGTTCAGAAGGCCCACAACTGGCTTACAATCCGTATATATAGTAAAATTTCGAGCAGCTAGGTAATTATGAAATTTTGTGATGCCAAAGATTATAGCTAATACTTCTCTCTCGAATTGTGAATAATTTCTTTCTGCTGGGTGGAGTGTCCTCGATGCAAAGTATATAGGAGCTTCTGATCCATCTGGTAATATGTGTGAAAGTACTGCTCCAACTCCATATGGTGAAGCATCACATGACAACAATACTGGTTTATTTAAATCATAATGGATTAATAATGTTTCTGGTGTTAGCATCTTTTTTATCTTCACGAATGCTTTGCTTTGTTCTTTTTTCCAGATCCATGGTTTGTTTTTGTCTAGGAGTCTATATAATGGTTCAGCTTCCGTTGCTTTATCTTTCAAAAATCTATCATAGAAGTTTACAAATCCCAAAAATGCTTGTAACTCTTGTTTGTTTCTCGGGTCCTGAACCTGTTGGATCGCCGCAATTTTATCTGGTGTGGGTCGAATGCCCTGAGCATCTATCAAATATCCTAAAAATTGAAGTTGATTTGTTTTGAATAGGCATTTGCTTTTGTTCAGTTTTAGTCCAGCTTCTGAAATCCGGTTAAGAATTTTCCTCAACTTTTGATGTAGGGCTTCTTCATTGAGTCCCATGACAAGTATATCATCTATCATCACAATTGTCCCTGGAATACCTCCTACGATCTTTTCCATCTCTCTCTGGCAAATAGCTGGACAACTACTCACTCCAAATGGTAATCTTTTCATTCTGTATAAACCCTTGCATGTGTTTATAGTCAGTATCTCAGACGACTCCTGGTCCACAGGAAATTGGAAGTACGCTTCCTTGAAATCTAGCTTGGCAAATACCTTTCCACCAGATAATGAAGCAAGTATATCGTTAATGGCCGGCAATGGGTATACATCTACTTTTATTGCCTCTCTGTTTACAGTGCAGCGGTAATCTCCACATAAACGTACACTGCCATCTGGTTTTGCAACGGGTACCACAGGAGTGGCCCACTTAGAAGTTCTAACTGGTTCTATAACTCCTAACTGATGAAGTCGATTCAACTCTTGTTCTACCTTTGTTCTCAATGCAAAAGGAACCTGTCTTGCCCGCATAAAAATAGGCTTAGCTTCTTTATTTATCGCTAAACTGACTGCCTCGCCTCGAAATAGACCCATTTCTGAATTATTGAATAAATGCTGGAATTCTTGTATCAGATCCTCTGCATCATGTTGGTGATATAGTCCCTCTATTCTGATTCCTAATGGTTCAAACCAATTTCTTCCAACAAGTCCTGGTCCATTTCCTTTAATCACTAACAATGGTAGATTCATAACTCTTCCTTTAAATTGTACACTCACCATTGTAGTGCCCACTACCTCCAGATTCTGATCCGCCCATGTCTGTAATTTGACTTCTTCCGGTTCTAACTGGTCTCGCTGGATTTTAATTTCTTTTAAGGTCTGTTCACTCACTACAGTGTACCCCGCCCCTGAATCAATTTCCATCATGACTGGTATATTTTCAATATTGATTAAGATTTTTAAGGGTGGTATCTTACTTCCACGTATTTTGAATAGAGATGTATATTCCTCTACCGGATTCGATGTTAAATTTTTATGTTCCTCAATTCGGTGTACTTTGGCTCTCTGGCTGGATACCTCTTTCCGTTGTGGCCCAATTTGGTTTCTTCCCTGGTTTGGAATTTTTCTTCCTCCACTCTTTTGTTTCGTGATACATGCTTTTTCTATGTGTCCCTTATTTCCGCAGAAATTACAGATTACCTGAGCAAATCTGCAATTATTCGGGTTATGACTTCCGGTGCATCGAAAACAGCGTAATACGGCTGACTCTTTCTTTCTCTTGTAGTCCGCCTTTAAGTTATACACTTGGGCGTTGTTTCCGTTTGGCCCAAGCTGGCTAACATCTTTAGATGCTGCCTCTGCTGCATCCAAAATGGCCTTATAAGTAGTATCCGTTTTTGCCAATAACACATGTTGTATTCCTTTATCCCTTAAACCAGCCACTAGCCTATCTCTTAACATACGCTCTAGTGAGGCACCGAAGTTGCAATTCATTGCAATTTTCCGTAGTTCCGCGACATAGTCGTTGATACTCTCTCCTGGTTTTTGCGACCTCTGGTTAAATTTGAACGATTCGACGATTTCACTAGGTTTCGGGTTAAAATGACTATCAAGAGCGTTAAGTACTTCATTAAAGTTAACTTGTGTCGTTTCTTTCGGGGCTATGAGCGTTACTACAAGTTCATATAGAGTTTCACCGCACACCGTAAAAAATAAAGCACACTTATCTTGGTCATTTTCAATCTGGTTTGCCTTCAAGCAAAAATTAAAGCGGTCCTTGTAAGTTTTCCACTGGCTGTCCATCTTGAATGGCTCGAAACGAACTGCACTGGTTGATGTTCCTGGGATCGACATTTCTGGCTTTTAATCTCGAATTGTAATTTCTGCTGGTAAGTCTTTATCTTAATCCTCGTCGCCACTTTTATATCGCTTTTGTTTTCGACATTGTTGCACATAAAAAACACGTAGTTAATCAACAATTAACTTTATTCCTTCTCGATACAACCGACTGGGTGACGACTACACAAGAACTCTCCCCGACTCCCGAAAGGTGCGTTGGAATGTTCACCCCTGACCCGACACCCAGATCATGTTACTACAGATAAGTCACAACGTTACAACAGTGTCTCTTGTTTGGTCACATCAGTTCCATAATGTAATGTTAGTAAACTGATACTTTTTTGTGATGTCATGTCAAAACAATTATCTATATATCAAAAACCTTATTTTTGGATGATCTTAGAATTAAGATTACAAATGTAATCCAGGCAGTTATTGAATAGCAGCTGATGAATATTTTTGCAGAGTTTGAAAACAAGTTTGAATAATGTATCACATATGATTATAATTAGGTCTAAGTTTATTAATAAATCTGCATTGCATAAAAAACTTCATTAATTAATATTGTCAGATTGTAAGATTTTATCAATTTCATTTTGTATATACACAAAAAAACTTTATTAAAATTATTTATTGATCCACTTATGCCAAAATTTGTCCATTATTTATTTTTTTTTTTATAATTTATTGTTACGTGTAACAATAAATTTAAAAGTTTGAATAAACAAGGAAATATTTTTCAAACCATTGCAGCTTAAATGGCTTTATGACTACAACCTTACATAAAATATCTACAGGTATACCTTGCCTTACGTCGGTAATTGGTTCCAGGAAAACGACGTAAGTCGAATTTACTTGTCTCCGAATCTACTTATCACTAGGCTAAACCGTAAATTACCATTCCCGGTTCTGTATTTTATTTATTAATGCATTTTTAATAATATATGGTTAATAAAAATCTATTTTAAGCTTACAAACAAATAAATTTTAGTTTTTAATATAGTACAGAAAAAAGTAATCTAAATTTACGAATGCATGTACTGTAAATACAGTACATACTTGTATATATTTTAATATGATTTTATGTGCTTTAAACGTTTATCTAGTGATATTACGACTTCAATATTTGTGGCGGACAGACGTAAAGTCGAATAAAATGACTTAAACTTGATTTTTATTTTTCCATATACTTTTTTAACAAGTGACGTATAATCGGGAACGACGTAACTCGAAACGACGTAAGTCGAGGTATGCCTGTATTTTGATGTTATTCAAAATAGAAAAGAGAAATCAATTACATATATACACATTCTATAATCTTAATTTCATTACTAAATGATAATAATAATTATAAGAAAGAAAAGCTGTCAAAAATTTTCAATACTTAACAGATGCAATAGTTGTTCCTAATTCTTGGAGAATATTTCAGTAATACAGTAGAATCCCAAAAACTCGGCCTAATGTGGACTGAAGGGTGGCCAAGTTTGTGAAAATGCCGGGTTATCAGGAATGGGGTTAAAAAAGAATAAGTATGAGTGTTTCCTCAGAAAATACTGTACTGTACTTGTATGTATTGTTTGCTTGAGAATAAAGCAGAGAATAAACTGCCCAAATACCCTTAAACAAAGGAAAAGTACATACTTTATGAAGGCATAGAGTCTTTACTACATGAAAATGAAAATTAATGAATACACAGTGTAAAGTAATTTACCTGATATGACAGACATCAGAAAAATACTTTATGAGGTATAAAGCTGTCTATAATAAAAATTAACTAGGGGTTTTTGCGCCCTGCCAGGGTGTGGTCGAGTTATCCATCACGTTTTCAGGACTCTACTATACAAGTTTTTCTGAGGAAGGTAGTATCATTTTGTGAAAATTAAATGGGTTTACAACCTCATAGTTTGAGAAACGCTGCCCCAGAGCAGTAGGCTGACACCTTAATAGCCTCAGTCATCTGACCAACTAACTCAGCATGTCTATAATCTCATAAGATTTTGTATAATAATTATACAAAATCTACATTATAAGATTTTGTATAATAATTTCTCACTGTATGTAGTAAAATTCTAGAATGTCAATTTGAACAAAATGAAACTTAAAACAGTTTAAGCATATAAATAAGGAATAAATTTTTATACTGATATTGCCCATTAAACAATAATATTTTAAATTTATATATTTTTTTATAAAAGGAATTTAAAAAAAAAATTAAGAAATTTAAGTGAACTTTAATCTCAAAATTTTTTAAATTAAATATAATATAAATTATCAAATTAAGTATCAGCCGTAAAAGCTGTTTTGATTGAAATTATGCCTCTGATAAGACATTAATGGTTTATCACTTCTTAAGAATCTCATAAAATTATCTTATCTTATAAAAATAAAATAAAATTAGATTGTCATAATGATTTTACAATAATTACTGTATAAGTGAAACAAAATAACAAGACTATTTAAAAATGAATCTAAAAAATAATGTAATGATGTAATGAATCTAAAAACTTTCAACAGAACATAATTAAAATAAAATAAATATGTCATATCAGAAAATCTCACACATTGTTTTATCTGCACATCTCTAATCAATCAAAATGACAACATAAATATAGGCATACCTCTAGTTACTATCTACTAAGAAAGTTAAAGAAATGTGTTGATGTAAAAGATGCAAATCAAGGAATATAAAAATTAAAAGGTTAAATTAAAAATTAAAATTTCTCTCTCTAATAGTAAGGGGGCTTACATAACAAAAATATTATTTTATAGACTGTAGGAAATTTTCAGGAGTAGAAAATATTTATAATGATCATGAATCAATAACAGAAAAATTAAAAAAAATTTAAAAAAATGTAAAACCATTAATCAAAATTCACATAATAGGTTTGAATTACAATAAAACTTCAATAAGCTGAACTGCATTAACTTGAAATTGTCTACACATCCCAAACAGAATATGTAGGCCTTTCCATATAATATAGTCTTATTCAGCTAAATTGTCAGTATCTTGTTAAACTACAAGTTTGATCTTACACAAATTACAAAATTAATTTATAAGTGTAACTGTATAATCACCATTTATGACATGTAAATTGTACAAATTTTTTCCAACTGATGCTGCATGGAATACATACAGTCAACAGCCATTTCAATAGCATCCTGTACATTACTGTCTGCTAATACTGACAGTACTAGTGGATAGTAATATACAAGAATGCTTAAGATAAATATATCTAGATCTCTTCCTGAACTATAAAACTAGTGGAGAGTTGTTTATAGGAGTTCTTTTGATGTTTTAAAGTAATTCAAAAAATCACAATACACATAGACTATCTGCAATTTTTTTGCGATAGTACTATTAACATAATCTTTGTACCATCAGCCCTCTAATAGTAGGGGCTGTCCATAAATTACATCTATATTTTTCTTGGAATTTTTATTTCCCCTCCTCAGATTGTCCCAGTTTGTCCAAGTTTCCATAACACCTTCCTCTCTTCAGACATCCAACTAAACTCAACCCCCTCTAAAATCTTTATCACTTTATGAATGTACAAACTGTATAAAATTTAATGAAATAAAATGAACATCCATTGAAGTTCAACCCCCTCTTGTTAAGAAGCAACTTTGTGTGGCTTGTCATAATCCCCTCCCTCCCTGTGTGGATGTCATTTATGGACAGCTAACATGAGAAACTATTGTGCATAAACTGAGTGATAATATATTATTTTTACTCCTCCTTATAGAACACCTTGAAGATCTTTTTTCAAGCCTAATGTAGGTTTTGTCAGGCCCACAATGAAGTGGCTGGGTTGTGAGGGACAGGTTCAATATATTTCAGACAGACTACCCCAAAAATTCCTGAGGTTTTTCGATCCATTTGGATTCATTCCTGGTCTCCCAATGCGACATGCCATAATATTCTTGGCCATTCTCTTTATAAATGTGTAAAAAAAGCTAACTACCCCACTAAGATAGCATTCCAAATTGCAAAAAAAAAAAAAACTAGAGTGAACAGACTAGTTACTTTACTGCAACAACTACTAAAATAAGTTTATTCTTACAAAAATATCAAATTTAGAAAGTACTCATAAATTGATATTTAAAAAAAGAAAGAAAGAGAGAGAGAGAGTAAAGCAAATCTCAAACATTACAGCTGCCTTCCTGGCCTCTTGACCTTTACTTCAGACAATTGAGAATCTATAAATATCATCATCTAAGAATCTTCAGACATTCAAAGTTCAACTGTTAAATTCACAAACTAAGAATTCCAGACATGTCTATGCTATTTAATTGTCACTGATGGAAGCAATCTTGAAAATCTGCTACATTAAATTTACAGCAAAGTAAACTATAAATAATAAACTATTGAAAGAACAGCAGTATCAGGATTGCCTTTTCAAACTTTTTATTTATTTCACAAATATTTAAAAAATAATAAATGACCTCTACTAATATGGCAAGACAACATCAAAAAATGAACTGGCTCAAGCTTGGGAAAAGCCTATAACCGTGAAAAGTGAAGAACTGTCCATCAACTGTAACCCATTATAAAGAGGATGCCATGTGAATAAATGAATGAATAAATGAGTATTTAATATTTTATTACAAAATTATAAAAAATAATGAAACTATAAAATAATAAACACTCATTTTTTATTTTATAACAAATAAGAGTAAAATAGGAAACTCCTTTTGAATGCTGTTTGCGTTTTAAGATTAAAAGGCAGCTGAGTTGTAGATCTCAGAAATTTATCATCATAATATATTTAAAAAATTTTTTTAGACAGGATTTATTAGCTATTCAATACAGCAGAGTCTCAATTAATAAAGACCTGTCTAACCAATGTTCCACATTATCTGAGATAAACTGTAGAAGAATACTTTGTCACCATTGACAAGTGAACATCACAGTAGGCTACAGCTCATTTCAATTTTTTTTTAGTAGGATAATGCACAGCACTCAAAATGAACTCTAGAAGTTTAAAAAAAGTATTACAATGGCACTTTCTTACAATACAAATTTTAAAAAAGATTTTTAAGATTTAATAATTGTAATCATAGGTTTGCATTTGCTTTAATAAATATAATTGTATATAAAATTGAATGCTGTATTTTTTATTCATCATTATATTCAATAAGTACTGTATGTAAAAAAAAAAGTACATTGTGCCAATTAGCATATCTAAATTCAATTTAAGATAATTTATGAAATATTCTGTTATCTGTCACTAAAGTTTTCTTACTAAGATTAAATATAGTTTAATTAAATATTTAAAGTCAAAACAGCTTTGACATTTAAGAAGTCAAAATTCATCTGTTGCAGAAACATTTTTAAGTTTTTCCATTTTCAAATGAATTTAGAATAAACTTGAAGTTAAAATAGAAAAATAAACAGTTTAAATTTTGCTTAAGGATAGATAGCATTCAATTTTACAATTGAAAAATTTAAACTTTTTTTTTTCACTATTTAAACATGAAGTTTATGTTAAATGCAACTTTAAAAGGGCTCCAATAAACTTTGATGGCTTGGATAGTAAAACCATTTTGAATTTAAAAACATAAAAGAAAAGTTTAATTTTTGAAAGTGTATTTTTAATGAATTTATCAATGCATCTTTAACAGACTGATTAATTTAATCGAGTAACCACTGTGACTAGTTAATCCTTATATTTTTGATTTTGTCCTATTTAAATTTCTTTGAATTGTTATTCATTTTCTGAATTATGATTATTTTTATTCATTATTAATTTTGCTAATTCTTTATACAGAACATTAAAATATTGCAAACAAAACATAAAACACATCAAAATTGCGAGTTTTCTTTTTACTAATTATAATATAAGTATTGATTTAAATATTCAGTAAATTTAATAGTTATGTTAAATTTAACAAAAAATTATGCAGTGAATTGAGATGAATTTTCAATTGGTAACAGAATATTTTAGACTCGTTCATCTGACATCATTAATGATGCAGGATGTAATGAATTCTAGATGATTCATTTGAATCTTTCATTTCTTCAAGAATTTACTCTACATATTTACAATTTAATTATCAAAAATAATTATAAATATTGCATCTAATAAAACTTTATTTTTTACAGAAATATTTTCAAAAACAAACAACTATCTGAACTGTTTTATTGCATGGAATCATCATGTGATAATATATATACAAAACTAAAAATTAAAGTTATCCCAAGGACTTTAGAAGATAAAATCCATCATCAGTTGAATTCCTTTAGCAATAACAAAAAAAATTAATTCTTAGAACAAATTTTCAACGATTTTGCAATGAAATTTAATATTTTATTAAAGAAATATTTTATGATACTAATTATGAAAAACACTTTGTATTTAATTTGATTTAAGAAAAATTACTAATTTCATGAAATTTACCATTCAGAATTTTTATTAATTTGTAATTTATTTAATTGTAAATTTATTACAATTAATTTCTAATAGTTTCAACATTGAATTTATTAATTTCTTGAGAATTGGCGAGCTTAAGTAAACATTTTTATTTATACTTGTAAATAAAAGTGTGATTATGACACTTATTATGTTACTAGAAATGATTTAATGTATCAAATGACTTTAATCAGTATCTGTTTAATAAAATATAACACACAAATCCACAATAAAATAAAAACTGCTTACTTAAGGCTATCAAGGAAAATTTTTTAAAACATTTTTGATCAAAGCTTGATAATCTTTAGCTTAAAAGCAGTAAAATAGAGTAATGTTCCTTTTAAAAATATTTCAAATATTTTATCATTCATTTGAATCTTTTAATAAACTTACTTTAAAAATTTGATTAGAATGTTTTTAATATTTTAGATATCTTCTCAATTTTAGATTTTTTCTTTTGATCTCTAATAATGCTTAGAAATAACTGTAAATGTAAGTTATGTGTTTATGAGAATGAAATTTGGAAGAATATACTTCATTTGGGCTGAAAAAATTCAAAAATTCTAATGTTTTCAAATTTTGTCTTCAAGAACTCAAAAAAAAAAGATGAAAAAAAAATTTCATTCCAAATAAAGCATATTTTTCCTAGCTTGTTTAATATTGATATTTTGGAGATTTAATAACCTTTTTAGTTGTTAAGATAGACTTTAACAGAATATAAGATTTTACACTAAATACTATAATAAAAGCAATTCTGTTTCTTTAACTGATTTGATTATTTTAAACATATTTCCATTTATTAAGCAGATTGGTTTTCTTAGAGAATTTTCATTCTTTTCTTAATTCACAGGTTAATTCACTCTTAAGAGATTTTTTTCCTTATATATATTTTTAGCTTTTAAAATGCAAATGAGACCTTGAATATGACTTTGAGACTAAGGCACAATCATTCCAGTGGAAAATGCCATGGTCTCCACTAGAGACATCCCGATACTGCCAAAACTATTGATACTTTCCTTCAATACCAAGTACTTTTTATACTCAATACTTTTGGACTGATATTGATACCAGTATCAATACTTTACTTTGGTTAGGAAATCTGGCATTGTTACATTTTTCACATACAGGTACGAAACCAATTTTGCAGCTGAATCAGAACTGAAATGAAATTTTACACTATTTTTGATTAAGTTAAACTTATATAAAAATATTAACGACCAAAAATCAATAAATGTATTACGTCAAATTTCATTTTCAAAATCTATATTTGCTTAGAGTTCTGATTCCTATTTATAAATAAATATTTAGTTAAACATTATGCAATACTTTTTTGTTAATCAACTTGGACCATCAATGGTGTTTAGAATGAGTTAAAATTTGTATTTACTTGTTTGTACTGACACTTGTAAACTTTCAACACAATAAAGAACTTTCAATGTAAAGACTGTTTTACCACTTCACCTATGATTATCCACCCTTATCCCATGTGTAATAGTATCTACAGAGCCCATTAGCAAGACTATGGTTACGGGGCTTCTTTTGTGTACATAAGGCATCATACAAATGTAAACTGAAATACAGACTGATGCACTGACTTCTGAACCAGATAGCCAGGATTCAATTCCATAGAGTAAGCAACAAGATATTAATTGCTGCTCTGGACCCACTTCATTCTAATGAGTACAGTACCTTATCAGCAGTAAAAACAACTGAAAGGTAACATGACAAACTGAGCACTGACAGCTAGTAAGATTTCCAGTTTCTTTATCTGATGCCGATACTAGGCAGTATCAATATTTTAAGACCAATACCAATACCAATATTGATACTTTAAAACTACTCATGATTCCGGTATCAATACTTTTGTGGTATGGGACATCCCTAGTCTCCACGACCAGAGAAAGCACGGCAATCATGAAGCAATTTGAAAGTCATGTTGATCATTTTCTTGAGCACCAAGGCTTAGTTTATCATGAGTATGCCCCTCATAGAAAAAAGGAGTTAGTACTCCTTTGTCATTAGTACAGATTTTCTATGAGGGGCACCTTTCCTAGCTGTTTTATGTCACCTATGAGATACTGTTAGATGCAAAACACCACAGCTCTGACAGTCTGGTGATTGGTTCATTTATCATGACAATGCTCTGGCTTGACGGATTGTACCTTATCCAAACATTCCTTGCAAAACAGGGTATTGCACAGGTTCAACAGCCTCCTTACATCCCAGACATGACTCTGGTTAACTTTTGACTCTTTTCCAAACTCAAAATGCCATTCAGGACAGAGTCAATCAAGACTAATGTGATGAAGCACACAATGGAGATTCCAATAAATGACTTTGAAAGAATGTGAACTCAGAAGGGGGTCTATTTTGAGAGTACTAGTGTTTGAATCAAATAGATATGCAGGCATTCTTTTTTCTGAACTCAGATCAGATACTTTTTGATCAGATTTTGATAACAGAATTAAAATAAAATTTTTTATCTTACTTTATATACATTAAATCAAATTCATTTCATATATACTTATAGGGATTGCTACCTCTTTATTCCACTTTCTTGATTCTAATGATAAAAGAGAAATATAATAAATTGCATTTATCCAGAATTTTAAATTTTTTTAATCTATTTGTTTTATGTTTCAAATGTTTTAAATTTAATGTTTTAACAACGTTCTGTTCTAAACATTCCGATTTTGGAATTTGATTGTTCTCTAACCTGAAGCAGACCTTGGGTAAGGTCAAAAATGTTCGTTAGATGTTTTATTAAACATTTTGTTACCGGATTTAAAGGTTCTTTAATGGTTGACCTTAGTATTTTTGTGAAATAAATCTCTTTATCTTCAAAATCAATAAACTTTATACAAAAATAAAAAAGAATGAAAACTTATGGAAATAAAGATGAAAAATAAAAAACTAAATAATTTTTCACAGCTATCTTAAGTTAAATGTTGATTTTTTTTAAAATTTAAATACTGAATCTGTATATCTGTAAATGGAGTTTTAAATCACATCTCATATATCTTCATACTTGGATGTGGTTTAGAACTTCATAATAATCCAATCATCAGCTAAATTAATTGGGCAGAAATTATCCTAGAATTTCTGCATAATTTCTGCCTGATTAATTTGGCTGATGGTTGGATGATTATTAACACATTGGGTTCTTAGAATGTTCATATTTAGAACTTCATTTTTTTAGCAATTCATCTTTGATAATTTTATGTAAAATAAATTTTTAAAAAAGTTTTTTAAACTAAATATTAACATTAACATTTTTACTTTTTACAATGGTTTAAATTGAATTCATTTCTGGTCTACAGATTCATTAAATCTAAAGATAAGGATATTTTCTCATTGGAAATATTCCTGGAAGAATGCTGATTTTTATCTTTAAGATTTAAAATGTTAGGAGTCATAAATCAAAATTAAAAGATAGAGAGTTTGTTAAAACTAAGGAAATTCCCATTGGTATTTATGAAGGTTAACTGTAATGCTAACATATAGCCAAATATTGTGTACTGCAATTACTAAAGCAAGATCAAATTGATAATGTCCATCTTTGAATTAAAGTATTATTAATATTGAGAAAATCCAGTCATATTCTAGTAGACATCAAATAAGAAATATATATTTTATTAGAATTAATTTATTTTATAATAAACAAAGTATTCATAACATTTATTACAAATGCAAGAAAAGTCACTTTGATTATATTGTAGTGATTAAGTAATATTATAATAGATTATTATTGAATAAAACTCTATTATATAAAATCTTTCTCACATTTAAAATATCCTGTTGATATTTTCCAACCAAAATTCTTTTTCTAGAGCCAGAAAATTTATTTTTTAAAAAATATATTCAAAATAATATGATTTACATAAATTTTATTGCGACAATATAGAATTTTATAATTTTAACACATGTTTTTTACTTGAAATTTTAAAAAGCTAATAAAAATTACACTTCATCAAACTTTAAAATTATCAACTTTAATCATAACTTAAATTTCAATAATCGTGTTTCTGATGACATTTGATAAGAAAATACCATCAAATGGAAAATATTATCAAATATCAAATATTTGATGATACTTTGATTATAAACATCACTAAAGATGTTCATGTATTTCTGATATGTTACAATATTATCACAATATTTAATATGATTTTAATGCGAGAAAGTAACTTAAAATTAATTACCGGTAGATCAAACTACTTATAAAAAATTTATCAAAAAACCTTTATATTATGTAATAGCGAAATAAAATATATATCTTACCTGTATAAACAATAAGGTAATTTCAATTCCTGCTAATAAAATATAGACAATCAATGCCGCCCAAGTTATCTGTAAGCGTAAATGTTGAATGGCAAAGGACGTTTCATATAAACACAATAACTTTGCAAATTTACATATTAACACTAGTGGCCAGTAAAGCAATAACACCAAGAGTAACTGAGGACGGTTCCACTGTTCAACTTTGTGATAAAAGGTGATGCTTATGACGGACGCAATCAAACACACAGCGGGTGACAAAATTAAATGTAATTTGAGACTTCCAGTCTCGTAATAATTTACCATCACACCTTCGCCAAACTCGAATAAATTAATGCAGACGAGACAGATCGTCAACACCCAACGCGAACTGTGTTCGGGAAAAAACACCACCATTCTTCTTCTTCGAACGTAGTTTTCCATTATACAATACCAGACCAAAATACTAGAGCACAGAACGATCAAGGCACAGTTTAATAACAGATTAATGACATCGGTCAAACATTCACTTTTAGAATTCGAAGCAATGGTTGATATATTTTCAAAGCGCAAATCACCACAGAATAAAGTCATTTTGACCAATATATGTAAATCTTATGAAAGAAAATTAAGTTAAATAATCTTAAATCATCATAATATCCCCAACTCCTCTTGTCAATTAAAATATATATACATATATGAAAGTAAAATAGTTTTAAGTCAAAATCACAATCCTGTCACTTACTGAAACTTGTCCATTATCTAATTACACGTGTGTGAAATCGACAATTTACGACAACGTGATTCCTCACTCTGTTCTTCCCGACGACAAGTCCACGTAAAACTGACTAATACTTTACCACGTCAATAATGCTGCTAATGCCGTTTCGCTACTTTTACAAACATCCCCCAGCTACCAGTTCATACTCCCACCATTTCCTTCATCCGTTTAACTTTTATTGGTCGATAAGAACGGAAATCACTATTGGTTAAACTGTTTAACATTAGCAAAACCAGCGAAGTTGGTCAGTATCTGTCACATGCCATTACATTCTCGCTACCGAGTTCAAAGTGTGAGGGTCATTTCGTAATTAACTCGCATTGTAAACACCGATACGTCGGTCTTTAAATTCACAGACAATTCGATATCGAAATTGAAATCGAATACCGCGAAAAAAAAACCTTCATTTTTATAATTCGGGATTATAAGAGACTGCGTGATTGAATTTGTTATTATTCGGTGTTTATGCGACACCGGAAAGTTTATTCGTAAATATTCGGAGAATAATAAATTGTAGATAAAATAATATTTATAATAGGAAAGAGTCGAAGCGGATTGGCCACTCCGCTATAGGAAAACGTCAGGGTGACTTTTAACCTTGGCCAGCCGCATGTCTCGTGTTAAGTTAAATTGTATAATCATTTCTTTTTTTTTTTAGTTCTTCGAAATGTCTAGACCTTTCGCACAGATATAATGTTTTACGGGAAAATGAGACTTTTAAGTAAATGAAAAAGGAGCGTGTTTTTAAAGATGGTTCCATTTTTTCTGCGGTTTATTTTTTAAGCAATGAACAGACGGATGATTGTACTCCTGGAAGAGTATAAAATTAACTAATTTCGTTATTCAAAATTGCCAAATTATGCCTATTTTTCAATGATTTAATTAATTTTTTTTTCTAGTTGTATACATTTAGTTGATAGCCTATGTGAAGTTTAAAGCTACAATTAACCTGAAAAATCTTGCACTTTGATGTGTTGTATTATAAATTTCGGAGATAAATTTGATTTAACGATATAAAATACTGTTTAAAAGATCTAACAGAGATTATTACTTAGAAAAATATTTTAACCTTCAACTCGCTAGGACTTTAACTGGATGGGCAACTTCTATGTCTTGTCTATCAATAATAATTATATGGTAATAAGTGAAAAAAAAAAAAATTGGATAATTTAACAGAATTGTGCGAACATTAAAATCTAAATAATAAATAGATTATAATTTATTCCAATTAAAGGTAATGAATTTTTTAGTTTCTAAATATATTCTGGCATTCAATTTAATAAAATAGCTTGTTTTATAAAATAATAATATTACTGTATTTAATGCTTTTCAAACAATAAATTAGCGTAACAGATTTGTAAAATAAAAAAATAAATAATAATAATAATAAACTAAATTAGTGTATTAGAATCTATAGATCTAGTAATATGATATGATAAATTACAGTAGCTTAATGTGTTTTTCTTTCTAATTGCTAGTTTAATCATTTTATATGGTAGTAGGGAGCTTCGCCCACTTCTTCAAAGATTTCGTGACGATTCATCGATTCCTAGTGCCACTGTTTCTTTTTTTTGTGGTGGAAAATCGTCCGTGACGATTATTTTATATAGATGTGTGGCATAAGTAAAAACAACAGTAGTTCTTAGTGGCACGTTATCCTATGGACAATTGCTTGGGCTCCCTTCAACAGGGGGCCCCAAACCAATCTTTTATAAGAAAATATTTTCCCGAAAAAAATATCTGAAGTCAACGCAATATGAGGCCCCCTAATTCAAATTTGCCTGAGCCTCATGAAGCTATAACGGCGCAACCGGTAGTTCTACTTATAATTATAAATCTTATCTAGTTAACGATAATCGATCCGATTATATATTAAATATTTAAATGTAAATCAATATTAAGCAATCGCCAAATATTCTCATTGGTACTCATATTACTAAAGTATTCTATTTCTTAGATATGTTTATAATAAACTCTTTCAAAAACGAAATAGTGAGAAAGGAAAATATAATTACTAATAATTACAGACGAAAATAAATAAATTTGAGTAATTGATATTATTCTAATTCAACTAATTAATATTATAATCTAGTTATGGCAGAAGTATTGAGTCATATCACTGTATCATTTTCAAGGATAAACACTGCTTCTGATAATGTAATCGTAATCGCGAATTCATTCACACAACTAACGAATATTGTTTTAAAGAATTGGTTTATAAAGCATTTTTTTTTTTTTTTTTTTTTTGTATTTCGGAAATCAATGCCAAATTGCCCACTGGGCACTGGGCACATCAGACACGTGCCTAGAGGACCCGCTCTTGAAATTGGAAAAGAAAGCAATTGTAGGCCTATATCATAATTTATAAATAATTTTATAGCTAAAATTAGACGTTATTAATATCTAACACCAGATATTTTTGTACACAGAATTTATAAACATAAAATCAAAACAGTGAAATTGTTTATCGTAGATTCATAAATAGATAAACAGAGCGTTAAATGTATAATTTGTTTGTTTAAACACGCTACTTTAATTGTTTAGAGTGTTCGTTATTATTTTATTCATCGTTTATATACAGATAATTCGTTATAAGCAAAAACAACGACATACATTAGCGTGTATTTTAACTGTCTTTCGGTTAAAGTAATTATTTTTCTATTTTAAATGCTTTTTACTTTCTTTAATTAATTAATCTTACTCGTAAGTAATTATTTTATGGTTTAAACAGTAGGAATTTTTTAGTTTTTTTTTTTTCTTTTCAGACGAAAGGGGGAAAGTGAAGAAATAGCATTTACCAATTGAATAGACAATCTAATAAATTACAGCTGACAGCTGAAAGGGTGTAAATCTTAACTGTCAGCTTAACTTTCCTAAACTTCTATATAATTTAATTCTGTCGTCCATACTACAAATTCGTTTAAAATTGCCGAATAACTTGCTGCTTAACTTCAATAAAAAATAAGAATTTATTTTTATTCTTTTACCTTTTATTTTACATTTAAAAATATATTTTGCTGAATTATAAATAATTAAATGTGATCGACTTACAGACAACTTAATCAAAATCATTTATATATTTAATATTTTTTTCTAGATTTTAATTAGATATTGTATAAACAGTTTTAGATTTTAAAAATTATTACCCAAAGAACTAGATTTAATAAGTGTTTTGAAAGGATCAATTCATTTAAAATGGAGATTTCTGAGAAAATAGAATTTTGTAAAAATTTGAGGACTCTGGAGCTTGACCCTTTATTATCTTAAAGATCTGGACCAATGTCAATTCTGGATGTAATAAATGTGTTGACAATTAATTAATTAGGACATTTTTCCAGTGTAAATTCTTTCACTTTTAATTACATAATTGTATCTCGACTTAACCTATAGAAATTCTTTATTCTGTAGTAAGCTTCTGTTAACTGACAAATGTACAGATTAGGCCTGCAATGTAGATCTATATGAAAAAGTTAATTTTTTATTATTATTATTTTACGTTAATATTTAAGCTTTCAAAAAGCTCTGACCATGAAAATATTTTTCTATAATTTTGTTTCTGAAATCTCTGATTGCCGGTTAATTAATTAATTGATCGATTAACGCGAGATACCAGCATATTGTAGATTATAAACCTGCCAAAATGGCGCTCATTACGGGCGAGCAATTATTTAATCAGTGAAGACGAAGGATGGAAAATGATATCCCCACCCATATTATCCATGCCAAATTATGAAATCTGGATCAGGTTCAGGATCAGATTGTTTTATTACTGTCGACCCGCCTATAACACTGTTGATAATTCCGTTTTATATGAATTCCATGTTGTACGAGTCACTTAGATTTTACAAATACGTGTGCCGGGCTGTGAACGGCTCACGTATTTGTAAAATCTAAGTGACTCGTACAACATGGAATTCATATAAACGGAATTATCAACAGTGTTATAGGCGGGTCGACAGTAATAAAACAATCTGATCCTGAACCTGATCCAGATTTCATAATTTGGCATGGATAATATGGGTGGGGATATCATTTTCCATCCTTCGTCTTCACTGATTAAATAATTGCTCGCCCGTAATGAGCGCCATTTTGGCAGGTTTATAATCTACAATATGCTGGTATCTCGCGTTAATCGATCAATTAATTAATTAACCGGCAATCAGAGATTTCAGAAACAAAATTATAGAAAAATATTTTCATGGTCAGAGCTTTTTGAAAGCTTAAATATTAACGTAAAATAATAATAATAAAAAATTAACTTTTTCATATAGATCTACATTGCAGGCCTAATCTGTACATTTGTCAGTTAACAGAAGCTTACTGCAGAATAAAGAATTTCTATAGGTTAAGTCGAGATACAATTATGTAATTAAAAGTGAAAGAATTTACACTGGAAAAATGTCCTAATTAATTAATTGTCAACACATTTATTACATCCAGAATTGACATTGGTCCAGATCTTTAAGATAATAAAGGGTCAAGCTCCAGAGTCCTCAAATTTTTACAAAATTCTATTTTCTCAGAAATCTCNTGGTTTAAAAAAAACTTTTATATTATTAATTATTATAAAATGGTAAGAAGCTTAATTTTGAAGGTAGAGCTGAGTTTTTTAAAAAAAATTATTATTTTTAAGAAAATTAAGCATTAAGCAAAATAAATAAAAAGAAAGATATTAAGCAAAATAGACGCCAAAACACACACGCGCGCGGATTTTTTTTTTGCCTTTTTTTGGATTCAGGAGGTTTCAAAACATGGAGATTTGCAAAAAACTTGAAGGGTCAAATCTGACACGATTCCAAAACTTTCTCTTGTAATGTATACGTAACAGCCAGGAAAGTAAAAAGTCAATTACAAAGTTGTAGAGCGTGACCGATTTAGTACAAAAGGACATCCTGCGTACATGAATAGGAAACGTGAAATGCTAATTTGTCGGTATTTGATTCCCGTCAAACTACCTCACAAAACAGCAAATTGTAAGAAATAGGTGACTGCAAAAATTGCATGACGCCCAAGTTTCTTGTATAACATCGCCGTCTCGCAATACTCCTCTTTGAAATAATTCGCCATGTCTACCTCAACGCACAGTTTCAATTCCCATGCTTTGTGACATAGCACCGATGGTAAACGAATACTGACAAATTAGCATTTCACGCTATTCGTTATGTAGGAGAGGAGGTTCTTTTGTCATGCTCTACAACTTTGTAATTGACTTTTTTTGCTCGTCCTGCATCGTTTTCGAGATTGAAGCGTTTAAATAGTATTTGAGTGTACTTAGTTGTCAGGGGTCTCTCTGGAAAATTTTAAAATATCGCCAACCATTTCGCTAGTATTATATTTTTATCGCCACTTTAACAAAAATATCGCCAAGTGTCGATTTTGGCGCTATGCAGCACGACTTCTGAGTTATAGGTGCTATGAAACACATTTTTTTCTTTTTTTTTTTTGTCGGCCGGATAACCAAGGCGCCTGTCTGTTGCTTTGAAGATCCCGAATCGAATCCGGACGGTCGAAAAGCCTCAGGAATTTTTCGAGAATAGTCGGGCCCCGTCCCTTTGTTCGGCGTAGTCGAACCCAAGTAGGCCTAAAAAAGGTCCTCTTACTGCCCTCAGGAAAAGAAAAAGTAAAAAAATAGTAGTAGTATCAATGGCCATTGATATGGGTAAAGCTTTAGGCCGGATGGCCGAGCGGTCAAGGTGGCAGCCTACCGCTTCGACTGAAATAATTAAATCCTAAATATGCGGCCGGATGGCCGAGCGGTCAAGGTGGCAGCCTACCGCTCTGATGGACCCGGGATCCCCAGAAATTTTTCGAGGGGTGGTCCTGTGAGAGTATAAAACGTGAGAACGAGTCGGCACGTAGAACTTTAGTGATTTCTTCGAATGGACAAATTTAGAACAAGCGTGCTTGATACAGCAGACGCTTAGTAGGGGGAATCGACTGATCTCAATAGGGACTAGACAAAGACAACTATCCAAATTAAATTAACAAGATAACCCTTTAATTTTCCTGAGAACATACAGTACTTCTAGAAAAGAAAATCACGGGAACGTACGGAGCCCGACAATCCAGTATACCGAATATCGTTAACATCAAATCTCCTACAATATACTGCTCAAAATTCCCGTAACGTGAGGACATAAAACATACCGACAAACGAGTTTTAAGTGTACCTCTTCCTTTTCTTCACTCTGGGCAGAAAACAGTTCGAAATTCAAAATCTCCACACTGACTTGGTCCACTGCTACTTTGCTTCTTCCCCGTCCTCTCTTCACTTTCGTTCTAACTTCTCCCCGAGACACACCCTCCAATAAAACTCCCACCCTCGGTTACACACCCCAGAATTACACAACTCCTCTCTACCGAGTCGGACCCACCACGTGGCGAAGGGGGACAAGAAAAGACGTAAGGCACAGTTCGTTCGGATATGTCGGGCCCCGTCCCTCACCACTCGGCCGCCCCATTGTGGGCCTGCTATAAGAGGCCCTCTTTAGTGCCCACAGGGCGGAAAGAATAAAAAAAAAAAAAAAAAATATGGGTAAAGCTGGAAGATACTGCTGGAAGAGCGAGTCAAAAATCTTCTCACCCTCCAAAAATTGAAAATGCTGACATTTTTAGGTTTTCTGGAAAATTCAATGTGGAATCATAGAAACGAGCGCCGGCATTTCTTTTATTGGTGTATTCCTGATTTCATTATATTCTCGTTTTTATTCTTTACTAGCATCAATAAAAGCTTCTATGTGGGCAACGTTATACTTTGCAATGATCAACTTATGATTTTTAATATTCAAAAATCTTTTAGTGCAATAGTTCTATTAAAAAGCCAATGGTTCCGAAGTTTACAAACTATGGCTCTTTCCAAGGAGGATATTTATCGAGTATCGAAATCTAATAGAAATTTCAATTATCCAATACTGTAGCAGGTTTTTTTTAATGATAGATCAATTATCGAATTCTTTTCTACTTATGCTCATAAGTACTTTTTAATAATATTCATTACGAATCAATAACAATTAGTAAAGTTAAATATGTATTTTTGTTTCGAAATTTTTAAAGCTTCATTTTTTTTTTTAAATATCTAAACGAGCGCCATCTCGTGAGTATTTACGATCGTAGCGATCGAGCAAGGTTGTGTTGTTTTGTGACGCAAATTGAAGTCTAGTATTTTGTATTGTGTACCGTTTATCGAAAAAAAAAATATGTCTCTAGAAAGCATTCCGAAGGATTTGAGAAATTTAAGAGCCTGTCTCCTGTGTTCAATGGTTAAAGTAAGTCGACTATGAAAACATTTGTTTTTGTGGTTTTAGTCCAGATGCGTGTACCGTCATGGCGGCTCATCTCTGATTCCAGCAAACAAAAGAAAGGAAACAGTGGGGACGCACGTTCTAACCTAACCTAACCTATTCTAATAAATTACCATAATTATTACCAACCAAATTATTAGAATAGGTTAGGTTAGGTTAGAACGTGCGTCCCCACTGTTTCCTTTCTTTTGTTTGCTGGAATCAGA
>NW_019384363.1:658603-685906 GCF_000671375.1 Centruroides sculpturatus | reverse complement strand
ATGGCGGCTCATCTCTGATTCCAGCAAACAAAAGAAAGGAAACAGTGGGGACGCACGTTCTAACCTAACCTAACCTATTCTAATAAATTACCATAATTATTACCAACCAAATTATTAGAATAGGTTAGGTTAGGTTAGAACGTGCGTCCCCACTGTTTGCTGGAATCAGAGATGAGCCCGCCATGACGGTACACGTATCTGGACTTTAATCTAAGGTTTTTATTAATTTTTCACTGCTTTGAAAATCTATGGTTGTCCTATATACGCGAGTGAAAGATTTTTTTCGTTTTTTACAATAATTTTTTGTGAACCATGTATTTGCATTTTTTACCACAGTGGTTCTCAACCGGGGGTACATGTACCCCTAGGGGTACGAGCGTAAATCAAAAGGGTACATTTAACTTTCATTATAAAATGGCGTATGTTAATTAATTTGCTGTAAATTATTAACACAAGAAACAAGAACAGCAAATTGTAAGAAATAGGTGACTGCAAAAATTGCATGACGCCCACGTTTCTTGTATAACATCGCCGTCTCGCAATACTCCTCTTTGAAATAATTCGCCATGTCTACCTCAACGCACAGTTTCAATTCCCATGCTTTGTGACATAGCACCGATGGTAAACGAATACTGACAAATTAGCATTTCACGCTATTCGTTATGTAGGAGAGGAGGTTCTTTTGTCATGCTCTACAACTTTGTAATTGACTTTTTTTGCTCGTCCTGCATCGTTTTCGAGATTGAAGCGTTTAAATAGTATTTGAGTGTACTTAGTTGTCAGGGGTCTCTCTGGAAAATTTTAAAATATCGCCAACCATTTCGCTAGTATTATATTTTTATCGCCACTTTAACAAAAATATCGCCAAGTGTCGATTTTGGCGCTATGCAGCACGACTTCTGAGTTATAGGTGCTATGAAACACATTTTTTTCTTTTTTTTTTTTGTCGGCCGGATAACCAAGGCGCCTGTCTGTTGCTTTGAAGATCCCGAATCGAATCCGGACGGTCGAAAAGCCTCAGGAATTTTTCGAGAATAGTCGGGCCCCGTCCCTTTGTTCGGCGTAGTCGAACCCAAGTAGGCCTAAAAAAGGTCCTCTTACTGCCCTCAGGAAAAGAAAAAGTAAAAAAATAGTAGTANTTTTATATAATATACTTGCCAAATAATAATAAATAAATGTATGTACTGGATTAAATTTATTATCATTTACGTGAAATAAGTAATTCACTTTTAGTTATAGTTATTTAGTCAGTTTTTTATGGTGCTCAGTTATAAGGGCTGTATACATCTAACGCAGTAATTATAAAATTTACATACAAAAATATAAGGGGTACTTTAGAAACAACTAATGGGCTAAAGGGGTACATCAACAAAAAAGATTGAGAACCACTGTTTTACCAGACACTCACCTTCTGGTGTTTAAGAACAAGTATTTTATCTGGGTCATTTCAATTATTCTTGTGTATTGTCAGGACTAAAGATGAATAGCAATAGGAAAAAACAAAGCTTTATGTTTTTTCCTATTGCTATTCATCTTTTTGGAAAAAATTTGGAATTCAATTCATAATTGAATTCCAAAATCACACAGGAGCCCAATATAAGTTTTAATCCCAAACAGACTGTACACAACATTGCTAATATCAAGTTGTTGTTGTATTCAATAGGCAGAAAATCAGCATGAAATCAAACCAAGATGGATGAGTTTTTTAATTAACAAATTGTGAAGTTGTGAAGTGCAAATGAGCATACATAATTTGCCTCTTTTTGTGCTTACAGAATATACGATTTCTGTCAGCTTTGCAGTACACACATACAACACAATATACAATCTTGTAACATATATTTCTATAGAATAAAGAATAGAGATTTTAACAGACTAAATAATTTCAAGTACAGGTATTTCTTTTATATAGAGGGTTAAATAATGGATTCTGGGTGTGCAGGAAATCTGTTGATATCAATATAATGGATTCTTGGAACAACAGATGATTTTTAGTGGCCTGAGTGATTCGTTAAAATGAGATTCTACTTTATATATATATGGTGAAACCTGTCCAAAATGGAAACCTGCCTAAGGGTTCATTTACACACAACAATGGCGTGTGGCACAGTGACTGTTTGGTGACAGTGACATCGAGCATGGCACAGTGACGAGTATTTACACACAACAGTGACATGACTGTGCTGTCAGTGAGTGGTCATGAACTTTTCTGAGGATGAACTGGCTATGATAGCTATATGTTTGGATGAAGAAGAAAAAGAAATGCGATCAAGAAAGTGCTGCAAGTGGGTACATGAAGCATGGACAAAAAATATCAACAGAATGGGAGTTAGTTTCATACTCTTTATAAAAAAATTGAGATGACGAATCTATATTTTTTGAATATTTTTCAAATGTCCCAACATGCATTTCATATTTTATTAAACAAAACAGAGAAAATATTCATTTTGTACCCAATGTCCATGTATTTTGAATGAGATAAATCAAATAGAACAGGGTGTTGATGCACTATTTCAATTAAATGTTCATCATCCATTGGAAAACAAAATTTACCGTCAGTGAAAATATCATTCCCGTCAAATGTACTTTCATGGTACATTTGACGGGAATGACATGCCACTGCCACTGCCACTGCACAACACTGTGATGGATGAGTCTGGACAGAGTGGTTTAAAACTAGGTCAACGATTTCCCACAGGCAAAAATTCACTGCACTGTGCCAGCACGTCACTGTTGTGTGTAAATGGACCTTAAAAGGAAAAAAACTCTTCAGAGAGGAGCAATTTTCTATGGGCACGTTCGTAAAGTCGAACGAGTTAAACGAGAATGACGTCATCGTTATTCTTATTTCGTTAGACTTTTCGAACGATTCGTTTAGAACTAAATGGCTGTTTCTAAAATCGAAGATACAAATGTTGCTAGTACAGCCTTATCCGAAATATTTTTCTCAGATTGCTTCGGGTGGACAGTTACTTCAATCATTTCATCTTTAAATTCACAATTTAAACACTCGAGTAGATTTAGAAACATCGATGCTGTTGGACGGCATTTTCTTAACGAAGTAAACCAACTCTTTCCTTCGTGAACTTCGTTAGAGTTTCGTTCGAAACGTCATCACCGCAGAGCATGCGCACTGAGCGAGACTACTACTTTTCGAACGATTCGTTACTAACGCATTTAACTCATTCGACTTAACGAACGTACCCTATGTTAAAAAGAAAACATGACAAAATGGAAAAAATATTTAGTATTGTGTGATTCCAATTTACACAGATTTTACTGTATGTAACATGATGTTTGATTTTTGATTAAATTAATTTAATTTTCAAATACAATAATTACGTATAGTGTTTATTGTTCATTAAACATTAAATGCACAGTGGATGATGTACCAAAACACAAAAACAAATGAGTTTCTGGAGTTTGGATAATTCAGAAAATTTTGTTCATGGCACTTAGTCATAAACAAAATTTTGAGAACAAGGTTCAAAGACTCCTGATCCCATCAAGTTTGGCTAGTAATGTATCTGCAATGTATCTGTAATATTTCCAATGTATCTGCATGTTGCAGATATTCCTTTATTGAAAATTTTTAGAACTGCATGAACTGCATATTTGGGATGCTAATAAACTAAAAGAATTGTTGAAAAAAAAAAATAATAATTTATATAAAAAGTTTCTGATTTTTCATTCTAACTGAAAAATTTAGAACCTAGTGTAACAAGATTTTGCAAAGAAAGAATCTTCTTTTGCTAAAAATCAATCATTTCAGTTATTTAAGGTTACCAACGAAAGAATTTAATTCTATGTAGAAATGCAAAACCAAGAATTAAATTTTGGATAACATTGGATCTTGCTGAATGAAAGACATGAATTATTTAAAATGATGAATGAAGTTAATGCAATTTAGATTTTAGTAATTTTAGCAGTTTTAGTACATTAATATTTTTTGATTAATAACATCAGAAATAGAAATGTAAAAAAGTTATTTAATAATCACCTCTCTTTGATATGAAAACTTACTGTATGAATTTCAGATAAAAATGCTTTTAATAAAATTTTCAAGATTTCTTGACAAAAAAAAAAGTTTGACAAATTAAAATTATTATATTTAAGGTATATTTTATGCTTATAAATGTATTTTTTTTTTTTTTTTCAGACTCTTGAACAATTTGAATTTGATGGTTGTGATAATTGTGAAGGTTATCTTGGTATGAAAAATAATCGAGATATGGTTTATGATTGTACTAGTTCAAATTTTGATGGGTATGCTTTTGTTTTTATTTTATAAATTATTTCTACCAATATATATGTTTAAAATTAGTATTTTAGTTAATCTAATGAATTAAATTATACTTTTAATGTATTTTTAAGAAGTACAGTATTATTATAAAAACTTAATTTTTTGTTAAATGGAAATATTTTAGTATCTAATTTCAAAAATCTTTTTGTTTTGAGATAGCCTACTTATTGGCTAAAGTACAACCAAATTGGTCATCTGTTCAGTAATATTTTCTCTTCTAAAAGTAGATTTATTAAATTTATTATTATTTTTAAATATTATAATATAAAAATATAAACATTATGAATAAATATCTAGTGAATGAATATTTCTTTATTGATATTACATTGATAAATATTACTTCATAGAAATGAATAATCATTCATTTGATTTTTAGTTTAATGAAACAAAATCTTAAATTAATTTAATTGTTATTCTATAAAACTATTAATTTTTTTTTAAAGACTGATCTCCCTTATGGGACCAGAAGATAGCTGGGTTGCTAAATGGCAGAGAATAAGTAAGTATATTTCTATAACAACTCTAGAAAAGGAATAATTTTAAATTAATTAATTTAAAACTATTTTAAATGACTTATTTAAACTGAAAAATCTACTCCTATTTAATACTTTAAGCAGTCCTTGGCTTTCAGACAACTTGTTTTTTTGTATATAATCCTTTTATACCTCTTAATCACTTTTTATACATCAAATTCAAGCTTTCAGACATGTTCAGCCAATAAATAAAAATTTTGAGCTATTGTGCAATGGCATTTCCTGCCAGATTTGGTTTCAGTAACATTAAAATCATTTATGAAAATTAATTTTTGTCTGTATAATGTTTAATCTATGGTTTTGATGTTTTAAATAATGATTTGTTCATTATAATGTATTCACTGTATTCTCTCTGGAAACAGAATCCCTTTATAATATGCAATGCTATTGTTTGACTTTCTGATGTTCATCTTTCATATACATTTTTTAGGAATGCATTACATTCAAAAGTCAGGGACTATATATATTTTATTCACAAACTGAAATCTTCTATCATTTTTCTATATACAGTGGTGCCTCATAATTTGAATTAATCCATTCCAGAAGACTAAAGTCTGAATCAATTTTTCCTATTAAAATAGCGGAAAATGAATTAATCCATTCCCAGACCCTAAACATCCATTTTAATTAAGTTAAAACAGCAAATACATGTAATTTAATGTACAAACAACACAATTAAATATTCTAATAATAAATTATAATACAAAAATGAAATGTTGAAAATATAAACAAACATTTATGTTGGAGAAATTGTTACAATAAAAAATTGTGAATATGTCAATGCTGGGCTGCAATTTTAATCATATTTTTAATTTATTTGATTTAAAATATATACTCTTCACCTCAGATTAGTAGTGGCTTGTCCCTCTATTTTTTTCCTTTAACAAAAGAAGTTGTGCCAGTCATCTATTAACTGCGTTCAGGGGAAAAGATTTGAATTGAAATAATGTAACTTCTGGTTTGCATTGGAAGTTCTTATATACCATATATATGTGCAGATAAGACAAGGCGTAAATTTTTATAGTTAGCATATATCTGTCCTATAAGACGATCCCCAAACTATCAATGGCCTATGAATTTAGTTTAGATCAGCAATCATCATCTGGATAATAATACTACATAGATACAGTAGAACCTCGATTATCCGGACTAATTGGGAATAAAGGTAGTCCGGATAAGGAAAAATCCGGATAATCGAAACAAATACTTTAATTTCTCTTTTAATGATAATACAACAGGTTTTCTTTTCGATGACATATCGGCAATATTAAAAGTAAATACTGTATTTAAATCGTGATCAAATTTTCAAGAAACAAACGTTCGTATTGAATTTGGACTACTACTGACCAACGCTAACAGACTACCTATTGTTTAAAAGGCCCTCTGGTGGCGCAAGAAGACGGATTTTATAAAATAAAAAGCAGTTGAAACTGCATTTTTATGAATAAAAATTTGACAAACTATTTATCGTTTTATGACGAGTAAAATTTTGTCGTCAGGTTTGCGGTTTTTAAGTAATGGATAAACCTTCGAAACGCGAGGCCCTTCGGACCGCGAGGCATAGGCAGTGGCCCACGTTGCCCATGCCTTACGCCGCCCTTGGTCATAGAAATGATGTAATTTGAATATAAATTATTTATAAATACGTATGTCAAGTTATATTTTTATTACTACATAAATTATATTAAAGAGTTTACGACCACTGTGCTGGGTGAGACGTTGTTGAAACAAAAAAAGTTATGCATTCCATCACGTACATGAACAGTGTCGTGATTCGCCAAGTGCAAATCATCAAATTCGTAAAATTTTTATTTTAAACAATCCGGATAATCGAAAATCCGGATAATGGAGGTCTGGATAATGGAGGTTCTACTGTATATGGAATTTTATTCTATTTGTAATTTTTTGAATGAACAAATTTTATTTTCTTGCATCTGACAGTACTGCCTTGTGATTATTGCAAACATTCGCACTGATTTGGGCATTTAGGTAATGATCTTGACTATTCGCAAAATGTCATATGGACTATTTAAATACATTGGTAAGTGATTTGTTTTATTTTATAATGGTTTTAATTTATATAAATTTCAACTTAACTTTTTTTGTATCTGTCCTATAAGAAGACCCCGGATTTTGGGGGCCTTTTTTTATGATTCAACTATCGTCTTATCTGCGCAGATATATGGTAATTAATCGGGGCCTCCTGCCCCTAAGGTCTAGGATTTCATCTAACTCTGTTTTTGAGATTAAGGAAACATAAACATAAGGATGACAATGGGAATTTGTAGGTCTACAATTTTTTTCAAATTGCAACCCAATAAATAAAATATATAAATACTATATGATAAAATGAAAATTGCATTAACTGATCATGCACCATCAACTTCAGCATGTTAAACGTAGCTGCCAGATTTGCCACACATGTACTGCTGCCATGCTTTGTGATAAGTTTCTTTTTCATCTAAATCATCGATATTACATCCTTCCTCTAAAATTTCATTTCTTCTATATATTTCTCAGATGTTATGATTAATAAGTGAGGGTTATATTGGGTCCAACAAAATTTTTGCATATTTTTAACAGCTATTATTTCTTAATATAGATGTGTGATTTAATTTTAAGGTGTAAGAATGTACAGATAGTTTACAGGCGTAATCCCACTGTGTACAGGCTCGTAAGGAACGATAAAGGCAGTTACGAACACAGCGAGATGGCAGGGGTATACTCTATACCATTAAAGGACCATAGATTTAACTCCACTTTGGTATACATGGGAGCGACCATGAGAAACTTAAGAATTGTTGAACGTAAGCATTCGGTGAATAAAAACATAGACTCTACAGTGCTTGCTGCTTTTGCCAAACAGCAGAATATCAAGGTCTTCTGGGATCAGGCATCGATCATCAAGGCTACAAGGTCCAGGCAGGCCGTGAAACATCTGGTAAAACTAGAAATTTACAAGGCACAGTTGCACATAAACTGTATTAATCATAGGGATGCCGATGGATTGTCATCGGTGTGGAAATCCTTCTATGATGAGTTGATGTAGTTTATACAAGCGGGAAGTTAATTAAGATAATTTTTACTGGATGTATATATTTTATTTTAGTTCTTTATTTTGTTTTAATTAACTTAAATAATCGCAAAGATTATACCTTTGCGATTATTTAAGCTTGCTAAATCTTAACGTAAATTAATATAACCACTTTTTGAATTATTGTTTTACGTAATTTCAAATTCTTCATTTGATTTAAAAAGATAACTGAGGATGATCGCTTAAAGCATTCGAAAGCATTTTTAATATCTTAAAAACGATTTGCTGGATTGTTTAAAGGTTTTGTTTTTTACTTATTGTAGTTCCAGTAGGAAAGTATTTATTTATTTAATTGATACAATTTGCAAGAATAAATTGAAAATCAACAAATAATGCACAATATATATAACTAAATATGCCAATAATAAAATGAAAAAAAGCACTACAAACATATGAACATAATGCAAGAACAAGAAATGACTGTATACAGAACAGATTGCCTTAGCATTTAGTGCATGAAAATTCACTCAAAGTGCTAATGCAATTTGCCATGTAAGTTCAAACTGTGTATAGTTTGAACTTCAAAGGTGAATTTTTCTGGAATTTAGTGTTTGAAGTATGATGTATGATACCACAGTATTTTTTCTCCGTGTTTATTTTATTTGCAACATAAGACTAAATAATATAGTTATTAGCATTGTGATACACTGAAACCAATAAAATTATAATTTTGAATTTCTATACTGACTTAGATCTGAGTATAAATTCCAGATGATTAAATTTTTTCAGCATTTTATGGAAAACTTTTCTCTTTATACATAGTGTACAAATCATTAAAAACAATATTACAGATCATAATGCACTATTTTTAAAATAAAAATTTGAAAAAAATGCTAGTTATCTTGAAACTATTAAATGTTTAAAATATTCCTATAATGTAGTTGACATTAGAAAATTTATTAAATTTAATAATGAGCCATTCTTTCTTTAGAACATGGCTCATACATTGTTATGCTATGGAAAATACTATAACAATAAAATTAAAACTATTCTTTTTCTATCTGCAATATATTAAAGCTAAGAAAGGGACACTGTAATCAATAACAATTAAAAAAAATGTATTCAAAATCAAAGTTACAAATTTTCCAATAAGAAAATACTAAATAAGATGCGTCAATATTAATAATACTTTGGTATTTCATGATTATTTGGATTATTTAATCCAATAACAGCTTATTTACATTTTAAAGAAAAATAACAATTTAAATTTTCTGAATATAATTAAATTTATTCTTAATATACTTATTAAAAACATTTAAATTATTTCTTACATTTTTAAAATGTAATCAACATTAGGGCTTTCAAAATACTATACATCAAGGGTTCTCAGAAAATTTTTTCTATGGCTGCACCTGTGTGAAAATATAATATTGACTTTTGCAATAATGTCCATTTTCCTTCACATTTAGGATTTTATTATCCAAGATGAATTTCAGTCAAAAACTCCAAATTGGTGGATATTTCAATGATTCTTAGTGAATGAAAACATACAGAATTAGCTCCTTGGATTGATCTGGTAGCTGCAAGAGATTTTCTTGGTGGCCACATTTGGAATCTTTTTCTTTACTCCAATGATTCCCAAAATAAACTGAATAAGAATTGCACAAGAAATACAGTGGTGCCTCGTATAACGTACTTAATCCGTTCCAGATGCATGTCCGTTAAGTGAAAAGTTCGTTATACAAAACGCATTTTCCCATAGAAGTACATGTTAAAACATATAATTCATTCTGCAGCATAAAATAACCGTACCATAAACAAATGAAAATGTAGCAGTCACCAATTATGCCGGTAGTCAGATGATGTGAGGAGGTGGAGGAACACTTTCTTTACACATTCATAGAGATACAGACTTTTTACACATTGCAGCACTCATTTTTATTGTTTTTTAATTGGAATCAGATTCAAGAGAGGCTATCGGAATTTGCAGGGTCATCTCCTCTTGTTCCATCCTTTGTTTTTTGGCAGCTTGCTTCTTGAAAAACATGTCCAAAGTGGTCAACTCCTCTTGTTCCATCCTTTGTTTTTTGGCAGCTTGCTTCTTGAAGAACATGTCCAAGGTGGTCTGTTTCTCTCTCTTCTTCAACACCTGTCGGAAATGAGAGATAAGGGTGTCATTGTAGAGATCATTGATCCTGTTGGCCTCCATTTGACAAGAAAGTTTTTGTCAACTTTCACTCCTGATGATTTCTTGCTTTGTTTCAATTGAAATCATTTTTCTGTTTTTTTAGAAGCCATGATTTTTACAACACTTGAATAAATGTAAATACCCTGCACTGAGGTGATGTACGTAATAAACAATGGAGCAAGCCGAATCCCAACGAAAGCTCTGTACTTCAGATATACTAATAATATATTCTAATAATACTAATATATTATAAAAATAGAAGATTGTCATTGGCAAATGAGTGGAAACATCATTTGCACTTGTTCGCAGAAAGTCCGTTGTTCGTAGCGTCCGTTATTCGAGGCATACGTTATACGAGGCACCACTGTATAATGAATTCAAGCATGAGGAATCACTTAGTAATTTAAGTATACAGTAAAATCTGCTGAAAAGGGAATATAACAGTACTTGTAAAAATTTTCCATTTTGATAGTATTCCTTTTATAGATGGTTATGATTTTATTAATGCAGAAAAAGAGAGTTGAAGAATTATTACAACTCGTATTTAAGACTGTTTCTCCAACAAAAATGTTTGTTTATATTTTCAACATTTCTCTGTACACTTACGATGTGCATATGTGCTGCACAGAAGAATAAAACTGTAAAAACCAAATATTCATGGATTGTGTTTTAATTGCTCTTTTCCTGAGAATATACCACTTGCTCTTCAGTGCTTAATTTATCAACTGTCGTCAAGTTAGAATAATATAGTACTTCTATTTGTATTTAAAAATTACTCTTATATTTTCTGTAAGAATAGTAGCTCCCAGAAATAAGTTTTTGTTACTCTCATTGCCATTAATAATAATAATACAGTAAACTCCTGTACAATGCACGACTAGTACACATACAAAATTCAAATTTTGTCATTCAGAGGTATACTTTTTTTTCAACTTTTAGGCCTAGGTTTAAACTCGTATAAATCGTGTGATAATGCAAGTTTCAATAACACGATTTATTATATCATGTAACATATTCCCACATTGTACAGGACTCCATTGTAATTAATTTTAGCTAGTTCTATGAATTTTGTTAAGTCATGCTGCTGCTGATTTGCTCTAGCTAACATGTAGAGAGTGGATATGTTCCATTCTAAAACATTTCATCATAATCATTTGATAACTTTTAATTATGAAAAAAATGTAAATATATCAAATTAGTTTTATAGTAATTATTTTTTATATTTTTAGCACAACTTTCCCAAAATAACACATTTTTAAATATTCATTATTTTGCCAAAGAAATTAACTCTCCTAGAAAGTTTAGGACAAACAATGATATTGTATTATGACTATTTCCCAGACATTGAATGATGATCTTGAATAAAAAATGGATTTAATAAATTATAACTCTGGTCATGTAAAAGTTTACTGTTATCTGAAAGTTAGCAGCAAATAATTCTAAATCATAATTAATGCTGTGTTAAAAAAATTCATTTTACTAAGGTTACATTATTGAAATTTTTAAAAATTGCATAAACTGTTAAAAACAAGTTCAGAATGACAAAATAGTTTCCTAGTTGACAAATTAACATCTCACAACATACAAGTTTTCACAATATTTGCAAATATTTTTACTATTATGTAAATTAATTATTGTGGCACTTCTGACAGAAGTTAAAAGTAGGAGAAAAAACTCTGGTTCACAGTATCCTTTGAGGAAAAGTTTTGTTTAAGTTGTGATTTATTATTTCATTATCTAAGGAATTATTTTGTAATTAT
The DNA here is from genome assembly GCF_000671375.1 of Centruroides sculpturatus. NCBI lineage: Eukaryota > Metazoa > Arthropoda > Arachnida > Scorpiones > Buthidae > Centruroides > Centruroides sculpturatus. Next base: position 674,088 of record NW_019384363.1, on the reverse strand, counting down.
GAACTTGTTTTTATACTATATCACTTTTTCAATTTAAAAAATTTTAATAAAGCCTTTTTTTTTACAATTTTTTCCAATATTTGTAAATGTTTTTTTTTTTTAACTATTATTGCAGTTTGCTCTCAAAAAGTCTTTCATTTCTGCATTAAGTTTTCAGCTTATAATAGTCTTTTATGTAATTAATCATTGCATTTTGAAATTAAGTTTTAATTTAGGCAGGTTTTCATTTTGTAGGGAGTCCATTTTAGAAAGGCTTTATGGTATTACTACTAAATCTGGTAATAAACTATTATCTGGTATTATAAATGTATGAAATCTTAATGTTTCTTAGAATGTCAATCAACTAGCAAATATATTATTAAAGTCATCAGTACATATCTAAATTTTAATGATCCAGTTTGAGATTTATTACTAAAGATCAAGATTTTCTAAACTTTTAATATTTATGTGTGATTTGTGTATCTGCCAGCTTCAGTTTATTTACATTAAATTTTTTATTATTTTTGATCATTTGAATAGAAAAAATCTAGAAATATATATTCTTTTAACAGTTGAACTATCAGTATGATTCATAAGAATATAAAAATTTAATTTTATTTACTAAATTTAAATAATTTAAATATTTTCATAAACCATATTTTAAGAAAGGCCTATAAATATTTTTGAAGTAATTGTTTTTAGATTGTTAGTATAAATAAGCAAGTTGATATACAATTTTGAAAAAAATGGATTTTTTTTACAGTTTTTATAAATTTAATATTAATCTTTTTAGATCATATGGTTAAAGGAATTTATGCTATATCCGTATCTGGCCGTCTTCCACCAGGTATTATTCGTGAGCTGAAAAGTCGTGGAATTACTTATAAATCAAGAGACACTAGTACTACCTGAATTTATATATAAATTGAAGCTATTTAAAGTATTATTTGTATAAAATTATTAATTGATTATTGTAAACATATAAAAATTAAATAAAAATCTTTGATAACTTAGGACTTGTTGTATGTAGACATTTGATTAGTGTTCACAACCTTTTCTAAGCTACATATTTTATTGAAAATGGAAAATTTCATGTATTCCTAAACATAAGTTGAAAATAGTTAGTTTTTGAAACCATTTGACTACATTCTTTAGGTAATTTCATTTTTAAAAATAAATTAGAATAAGGAAACAGTGTTTTGTAATTAAATACTATGACAGTAATGACAAGGTTCACAATTCTGTAGCCTAACCACAAGAATTTTCATTGGTACTATATTCTAAATAACTAAATATTTTTCAGAAACAAAATAAATGCAAAAACAAATTGCCTATATTAGTAAAAAACACCAAAAAGCAAAAATTCCAGACGACAGGATTATTCTTTCAGTTGTCCTGAACATGATCTTATTAAAGAGATGATAAAGAGAAAATATTTGACTTTTAAACTACTTTTGCTATTTTAGTGGTTTTTACTAATAAAATCAATGTTCAAGTTAAACCAAATCAAATGATATAAATTCTGTTAAACACTACGAATCCTGAGAAAGTGTTTTTCCTTTAATATACATGAAAAATTTAACAAGAGTATTCTTGTTACTAATGAAGTTAATTTAGTTAACTAATATTCATTAATGAACTAATGTGATGACTGCATCTGTTTTAATTTATAGTTTCTCAAAATCTGGTATCATTGAAAACAGATAAGGGTATAAATCTGGTTTCTCATTGAGTCTATTTCTATACTTGGTTTATGGATTTGTATAAGATAAAAATATTCTTTCACGAATTTTAATGTATACATGAAATTAGCCAATAGAAAAAAAAATCTGTTGACTGTCAGAAATGTGTAAAATATCATACAATACATTTATCATACATTTAATAAAAAAAATTGAAAGCAGATTTTGAGGACTTATATATAAAATTTTGAATTGTCTAGTTATTAAATTTGAAAATTTGTTGATTTAAAATTGCATTTGACAGTCATTAAAGATTTTTTTCACATTACTCACATTGGAAAACGCTACATTAGATTTTTATTAATAAATTTTTTTGTTGTAATATGTTCTGAAACTGTGTCTTCTTTTATTTGAATAATTTATTACTACTAGATGCTTATGCAGACACTTGGCAATTCTGTCATCAACCTTTATTCGGGAGTTTTTTATTTGCTGAGACGCATTTCGGGCTCAAGTCCCTCTTCTGTCGGCATTACTTCCCAGGATATACAATAGCATGACAATTGAAAATACATCTTATTTTAATTCAATTTAAGCCTTTTGTGAATAAAAGATATTCTCCATACATTAAACATCTCAAAGATACAATTTCTTTCAAATTACCTATTTGATTTAGAGGCTTTTTAAATTCCTGTTCTTACTCCTAACATTTCCCAAAACACAATTTATATATTGATCATTCATTTCCTGGCTATCTTTTAGGCTGTAGCTTAAAAAATAACCTACACGTCTCAACAAATAAAAAACTCCCAAATAAAAGTTGATGACAGAATTGCCAAGTGTCTATATAAGCACCTAGTAGTGATGATAAATTATTCAAGTAAATTTTTTACTTACTTATTAGTCATTTTTAAAAATCCAAAAATAATCTTTATTGAATATACATAAGTAACTAAGATATAACAATTAATAATTTAAAATTACATTTTTTAATGTTTTTATTTAACAACTTAAATATTGAAAAATTTAAAAAGATTTAATATATATAAATACATTAATTATTCAGTTTGTTTTAAGGTTCATTTAATAAAACAAAATTTGACATAATATTTTTCATAAAGGAAAGTACAGCTTCAAGATTATTAATTTCTTTGTCTAGTGCTTGTCTAATAGATACTGCTCGAAAATTTCCTATTGTATCAAATGAACCTATACATCTTAAACAATAAAAATAATTATAAGTAACTATGAACTATTTCTCATAATTTTAAGAATATTTCATGTAAAATTTAATATTTCAGATGTTTAGGCACTTAAATTATAAATACACTACAAATTAGACTCATAAAAGTATTTGAGGAGAACATCAAATTTCTTCCTTGTCTACAATTTGCAAAAGATTTTCTATAATAGACTTGTATTTTTTTCACATTGTTGATGACCACTATTACTTTTACCTTTAAGATATTCTTACACTGTAATGAAATATCTTCCTAATATATATTAACTACACATTAAGCGTATTCAAAAACAAGGATATTTTCATATCTAATCTTCAAATATATTATTTAACAATATTTGTTTTTTTGCAATTAATTCAGCAAGATATTTTATTTACTGCAAAGCCAAGTGTGGTAATTTAGTACAATAAATTGTGAAACATAACTTCTATAAAATTAAAAATATGGGTTTTTTTAATATAAAAGAAACTATATTTGTAGATAAAAATAGCTTTTACAAAAAAAGAAAGGTTATTATTAGAAGGAATGGGCACAAAGTCAGTATGAGTGTATTTCAGTCAATTTATTGTACTAAATTGACTGAAATACACTCATTTTGGAATTTGATTCTTTTAACAAGCTTCATTAAACCTTAATTACTAGATTTAATGAAATTAGCATTATTTTGAAATAATATAATTACAATTAATAACTAATTACTTGTGTCTTTCATAAGTATAAAATTTAAATATAGGTAGTTTATTTTCATGAGTTTAAATAAATTTATAATTTTCATTATAATGAATTTAGAGTTTTTTATAACAATAATTAACTCTTATAAAACATATGTTTAAAAATGATTTTGGTTATTTATATCAGCGCTTCTTAAACTATGGGTTGCGACTCCATTTGGGGTCGCTTAGTGAAACCTTGGAGTCACGAGATTTTAATGTAAAATATTGAAAACAATTTGTAAGAGTTTGAAAATGGCATGCTTTGTGTCATAGGTTTTGTGAGTTGTGCTTTGTGTCACTTCTGGTGCAGCAAGACAATGATTCAGCAACACTGATTGTAGTGTGAACTAGTATAGTGTTGTCACTTTTCAGTGTATTCAGTTGTCTCTGTTCCATTGTAACACAAGAGTGAACTGTGGTAGTACATCATTATTGTTTTTGCAAATTTGTATATATTTGCAACCCAAAAAATATTTGCAAATTTGTATGATTATTTTTGCAACCCAAAAAATATAAAATAATCATAAATGGGTCATAAATAAAAAAGTTTAAGAAGCCCTGATTTATATAATAAATTTTGTCAAATTTTTAAAATATCAATAATTTATCTTAACATTTTTAGAAATAATGGCAAAAATATTTTTATTTGGATATTTGATTTATACTAAGAATTTTAGACTTATATAAGACGAACTTATATATATATACATACACACACACACTGATGTATTTCAAGTTATACTTACTGTTACATATATAATATATCCATCATGGGCAAATGTGGTTCTTTTTGAGTTATATGCAGTTCTTGCTTAAAGTGTTAATTTCTGCTCTTTATTATTATTTTTACAATTTTATTTCCACAATTTTGTGAAAATATGTTTATTAAAAAAATTCAATATTTGTTTTATATAATATTTATATTATATAATAAAATAGCGGTACAGAATAAATGTGGCTCCTATGCATTTTGCAAAACCTACATTTTGGCTCCCACTGACCTCTTGCTTGCCCACCCGTCATATATATTGTGAGTATTTTTATTTTCAGATTTCAGTTAAAATAAGTTCATTTGGAGAATTTTTTACTGTTTACTATGGTACTTGTAATTAAAATATTTTATATGACTTATATACTAAATAATTTTTCATTAGATTCATAAGCTTATGTAATTGAATTATATAACCTGTTTTTAATATTTAGAGATATTACTTTTGCCATAGTATAAAATAGTCACTTAAAAAATTGTAAATGTTTTTACCTTTGCCATTCTCCTCTTCTTATACATGGCAATGATCTGTCCTAAAATAAAAATATTTAAATTAGACAGTTTGTTCAAATAAAAAATTATCATTTTTTAATATTTACAAAATTTCTTACACAGTACATAAATTTTATTTGAAAATAAAAAACTGCAATAAGAGATGTCTAAAGGTTGTAAATCTAGTTTATCAGCTTCTGATATAGAATATTAAGCATGTATTTTAATAATACAATATTAATTAGTTTAAAATAAATAGTCTCATTTCACTTCAATATTTGATATTATTCAAAGAAAAACACTGTTTTACAGTTCTCTATAATCAAGTGTTACAATAAAATTTCATAATATAAAATTAATATTTAAATTAAAAAGTAAAAATTTAAAAATTACAATTAAATAATGTATGAATTAATTTAAAATTTAAATTCACAAATTACTGAAAACATTTTAACATATTTCTTTAAACAAAACTGTAAGAATGAAATAAGAAGTATTTTTTTGTTTTCTGATATTCTATGATTGATTATATCAATTTTGCTATATTAAAATCAATTTCAGAAATGTATATTATGTATAGTGGATTTTAATAAATTTATAATAAATATATATATAGGGCAGAAAAAGTTTTATATACCATATTTACTCACATATAAGACAATTGTGCATATAGGACGAGGTGTGACTTTAAAGATCAAAATAAAGAAAATTAGATTTATTAATACAATTCTAATTTTATTTCGTTTAATCACAAATAAAATATCAAATGCACGTAAATGCACACATTGTCTTGTAAAAATTACTGGCATTTAAACTTTAAGGAGAAATCTTGTAAAATCAATAACATACTTTCTTCATGTAAAGCTGGACAATCGGGAACCTTTTTTGCCAATTCTTAACAGTTAAATCCACTGTCCTTCAATTACATTTATGAATTTCTCCGAATTCTGATTTCCGAATAATCATCTGTTTTCACATGGGAATGGATTAAAACTTATATGGGGCTTTCTGTATGATTTTGGAATTTTTCCTATTGCTATTCATCTTTACTCCTGACAATATACAAGAATGATTGAAATGACCCAGATAAAATACTTTTGATTTTAAACACCACAGAGTGAGCATCCAGTAAAAAATGTGAATACACTGTTCACAAAAATTATTTCAAAAATGCAAAGAATCCTTCACTTGCACATATAGGACGACCTAGGTTTTTGAAGCAGTGAAAAATGAATAAAAACCTCGTCTTATATGTGAGTACATTACAGTATATAAAATTCTACCCTGTGGGTACAAAGAAATTTCATGCCCATTGTGGGTTCAGCCAAGTCTTTAATGGGAGCAGCTGATGATGAGAATCCAACATTTCCAGAAGGGATTATTCACAGAAATTTCCTGGGGGTTGCTCACTTCAATTTAATCTCAGATCCCTCAGAACAGTAGGCTGATGCCTCAGATGCTTTGGCCATCAATACATGTATATTTTTTAGATTACTGACAATTTCAATTAAAATCAATTAATAACTGCTATAATTTAAATTAAGCAATGTTTTCTATTATATATTATAAATTAAATATAAGTAATTAAAAATTATAGAAAGATGGAAATTATGGAATTAGGTACAGAATGGAAAAGTATTAAGACATTAACAATTTAATATTAAACAAATTTTAGTTTGTCTGCAGGATAATAGAATGATATATTATTATATAAAAAAAAATAAGACCTTTTGAAATTTAAAAAAAATAATCATATAACTTCAATTACTTTACTATATTTAAATTTTGAGGTTTTCAATAAAACAATTTTATTGCTAATTATAAATATAAAATTATTATTTAGTTCTTATCATATTATAATGATAACTAATGATTTTGTCATAAAAGGAATAGTTTAACAAAATTTTTCCATATAGAAAGTGAACAGAATATATACTATCTCGTAAAATAATATTTGAATAATGTCTCTTCCACTTCTTAGAATAAAAGTTTTAGCAGTAGTAAATGTGGCAGTTTCAATAGGAGAATCCAAAATTCCTACAGGAAAAATAATTTTTATTAATTTGAATGTTTTTACAATAATATATTCAATAATTTTTTAATTAAATAATTAAAGTAATAAAATGTTAAAAATAACCAATTATAATAACTCATTTTACATAGCTATTGATTAAAATACTAGAAAATGATATATAGACAAAGTAATAATACTTTATTACTTTGGTATAGTATTGGTATAGATCAGTCTTTCTGAGGCCAAAGAACGCCATTCATATACTTATTATTACATGGAGCATTAGCATCAATGTATTCAAAATTTGAAAATCAATTCCATTATCAAGAAACAATGAAGCAATAAATTAATAAACTTTAATGCATTGAATAAAATAGAAACATGGAATTGTCTACGAATGTGGCAATTGGATTAAATTCGCAATAAAAACTTTAAAATATATATATATATATTTGTGGAACATTTGAAGCATCTACTTCAAATGTTCCACATTCAATTTGCTTCAAAATCATTATTAAAAATCATTGGTATAGATGATTTACCAAAAAGTTCATAAAGTGTCACTTGATGGTTTTGTACTAATTTCCATTGATGAAGAGTTGTAGGAGTAACTGTAATTACTCTTAAATAATTTTCTCTGGAAGCTTCAGATTTCTTTCTCCAAACTGGATATTTATTTAGGATGACATTTTGACTCTAAAATAATAGTAAGTAATTAAATTAAAGAATATTAAATATTTCTAAAAACACTATTAAAAGATTACCTTTTTTGAATCTTTATTTATAGAATTATTGACAATATTTATATTATTATTTCTCTCAAAATTTGGTGAATAATATTTTGAACATGTGGCTGAAATATTTGTTTGCTGATCAAGTGTATTTCTAAAATAAATCAAATTAATATTTTATTATATAAATTTAATGAATTTATTAAAATAAAATAGTTTAAATTGAAGCTGTGCACACTGGAGGTGGAGGGGTTTTCACGATTTAAACCCCCATTTGGAAAAAAAAATATAAAAATCCGATAACCTATATTATAAAAATTAATACAAAAAAAGTACACAAAAAAAGTCTATAACTTATATTGTACAAATTAATAAACTATGTAATGAAAAATAATTTTTTTTTAAACCCTGCCCTTTTAAAAATCCTGTGCATGGGCCTGGCTTAAATATTGGATAAAATATTGTTTTCAACATTTTTGTACAATATGCATAATAATATTTACTAAATAATTTCATTATTTAATTTAATTTAATTGTTTTTGAATTATTGTAAAGTTACTTTAGATTTATTAATTAACAAGCAATCTGTGTGCTACCATTTCTGCACATCTACTCTGCATTTTTTCATTTGCAAAAGTCCATAAAAGGGGTAAACAATTTTGGCCAATTGTCCACAGAGTTACTTTAGATGTGAGATATATTCAAAAAAGGAAATTTAAAATATTCTGTATTCTCAGTTTTAATTAAGTGAGTACTTAATCTAAAGAAAGTTTTTTACAATTCATCTACAATTCTTGAATGTATTTTTAAAATTATTGATAAATTATTTTGGCAAATGAATTTAGTCAGTTTTATTGTTATTTAAATAAAATTATTTTCTAGGTATAATATTTTTTGCTATCTCGCTTCTCTGGTAATTGGAATTTTGTAACTTAAGATTGAAGAACAGCAACAGGCATATCTGAAATTGTTTACTGAAAATTCTACAGCAGATGGTCTGTACAATACATCTGCAACCAATTCTGGCTATTCTCCAAAAACCATAGAATTCCACAGTCTAAAATACAGGAATGAACATGAGAGTAACTGAAACATTCAGATGATCTGGAGAAAAAATATTTACCAGTACTGTTTACTTTTTACCTGATCATATAGAATTTGATAGTGAGGAAAGTTTTAATATTCATGAAATCATTATTTTCCATTTGTAAATGTGTTCAAACTGATATCAATATTTTGCAGTTCAATACAGTGTTTATAAATAAAGACAGACAATTGATTATTAAATATTAGAAGAGTTATGCAGTTAAAATTTTTTTATTTGAAAGTTTTCTAAACAAAACTTGTAGGTTACCTAATTGACCTTATAATAATGAACATTTGATTATGTTCATTCATGATTATATCATATTTTAATGTTAATTTTATTTCAGTTTTTAATTAAGTTCAGATAAATTAATACTTTTGTGCAATGTAGAATTGTGTTTTATGAATGAGTATTGATAAACCTGAGGAATAAATCCTTGGAATCTATGGGATAAGCTTAAAAAATCTGACCAGTATTTTTCTTTTTTTCAGTCAATAATATAAGCCAATGTTTACATGATGAAAAAGAAAACATATTATATGTATTGCATTTGGGCATTGTTGATTAAGCTGAGCGGGCTTAGCTAACTTCTAGATCCTTTAACTATGTTTCTGATAAACGTAAATTGCTTAAAATTTATAATGAAATTTTACATTATTGTAAATAGTTAAGTTTATTCAGAGCTGGAATACAATTTCAAATATTAATTTCAAAAGCAATAATTATATAACAAGAATGTACACACAATTATATAAACATTATTTTAAACACACTTTTTATTTTGATTAATATTTATTATTTAAATGAAAACGTTCAATTTAACAATATTATGTAATATTACAACTTTGAACAAGTGTAAATCTTGTCTCAAGAAGAGTTTTAATTAAAATGCACTGATTAATTTTGCAGTATTGCTTATTACCAATGCTAACATTAAGCACTAAAAATCATATAGGCCAAAGTTATCACTCATATAATAATCATGAAAGTTATAATTTATAACTATTTATATGATTGTTAGTGCCTAAATGTCCTAGCCTTACTTTTTACACATATGAAGTAACATTCAATCTATCTCATACACTACACTAACTTTCTGGAGAAATGAGTTAATTTGGTAGAATATGTACATTCTACTGGATGACATAACAATAACTTGAAATGATTATTTTATAGATTTATGGAAACATTTTGGAATGAGCAAAATATAGAGATTTATACAGAAATATTACTCAGCAATGTCATTGCTTGGTGTCACCCAGTTAGGTAACTCATGGTATCCCCATTGATCTCTTTTTGAACTAGACCATACAGAATCCTTAGTAATTTTATTTTTTTGTAAGTACTGATGTTACTTGTAAATTGCAATTCCTGTATTATTACTGAATATAATGGTATTAACATAAACAACTAGTAAAATGAAAATTATACCTTTAAATTACAACATCATAAGCATAGCTTGCATTTATTTCTTTGTTATTTTTAAAATTGTATTATATTTGTAAAATACAAAATATTTTTATTGTAATTTGATAATAATGACAGATTAGAAGATTCCAAAAGTATATTAGCATTGCAGGGATATTGATACATGTAAGCTGGACTTACAAAAAACATTTGTTATAATTAACTACAAGAATATTTTTCAAAAATAAATTTTTGCTCTGTTATAAATGAATGTTACTACAATACTTGATTATCTAACTATAATAAGGCCACTTACCAGGCAACACAGCCATTACTTCATTCTACTTATTCAATAAATAGTATACAATACTTAAAATATTTTACTTATTTGCATGTTTTTTAATAATCTACTTAAGCTATAATTAATAATAATTCTCCAATTTGAATTACTTATTTTCTGAATTTGATATTGCTTATTTTTCTTAAAGAGTGATCTTTTAATATGTTCATTCCTTACAAGGATTAGCATAAATTAGCACTCTAAAATATTCTAATTTTTTTTACTAATATCTAAGAAGATATTACTATAAACTAACATTAATACCATGACTATTTTATTTTAATCTATTCTCATAATAAACTGTAATAAAAAATTAGAATTTATTATAAGAAAAATTCCAGATAGAATTATATGAATTTTTAGGGATTCTATTGCTATTCTACCTATGAAAACCAGAAATGATACATTTCAATAAATGAATTAAGATATCTCCAGAAATGATACATTTCAGAGAATTAAGGATACTCTGACATTAAAAAAATAAATATGATAGTAATATAGAAGAAACAATAGTCTAATATCAAAAGAAAAAATTCTGTTCTGAAGATAAAACATAAAACTGCATGTTTGAAATGCAAAAAAAATCTTTTTATCCTCTTTGTAACATTGAATTTTGATTATAAACTTATAAATTATAACAAGCAATCATTTGTTGTGACATCGTGACAATTTTTAATCATATTTTTAATTAATTGAATTTAAAATATATGTTCTCCATCTCAAATTATTAGTGTCTTGCCCCTGTACATCATACTTTTCCGTTAGCAATGGAATTGTGCTAGTCATCTATTAACTGTTTTCAGGGGAAAAGTTTTGAATTGAAATAACATGACTTCCGATTTGCATCAGAAGTTCTTATGTAGTTAACCGGGCTTCCTGCCCCTAAGGTTTCCATATCTGGTCTTGAATTTCATTTATCTAACACCGTTCTGAAATTAACGAAAGACAGGCGGATGGATGACAGTGGAAATTATAGGTTTATTGGGCTGCAATTTGAAAAATTGCAACCCAATAAACTAGGTATATAGTTTGTATACGCTACATATTTGATATGATACTAAAAATAATGTATATATACAATATGTAATATTTTCAAGTGATTGTAAGTACAGTATTTGGATGGCGGATTTGGCGGTTGTTTTTTCTTGTGGTCATAACTTCCTAATAATACTTCACAGACTTTAAGAAATTTTTTTGCCTGGCGATTATCTTTCAAGTATACGATATTTTTGGAACAGTTAGAGTTTTCTCGATTAAAATTTATCTTCCTTTTTTTAATCTACAGGGTGTGTGGAAAGTAACTAGGCATTGAGAAATCGCTATAATTTCTATAATTATAAAGATGATGGAAATTACTTGAAATATACCTTTTTAAATGGAAATATGGATGCATATCCTAAAATCTAATATAGACACCGGCGCCATCCACCAACTTCCTCAAACGATGAGGTATCGTGGTATGGATGGAATTCTCTGCATTTGCAATCGAACGCGTGATCATTAGCTTCGAATGACAATTTTTGATTGTTTCCGGACAGACTGTGTCGTGACATCTCTTCGCCTTACGCCAACATCTCTGCATGGCAACCACTGATTTCCACACCTCATAGCGTGCAGAAATTTGCGCTCGCTCCTGAATAGACATGCGGTCGGCCATCTTTTTAGACACTTGTGTATGGCCTCTCAATCACTACTCCCATCACCGATGCGGGAATTATAAATTTCCATCAATTGATGTATATGCAAGCATAAATTTTATTATTATTGCGCTAGTACAAAAAAAATTATAGCAAATTTCTCAATGTCTAGTTACTTTCCAGCCACTCTAGATTAATAATAATATGCGAAAATGTCTTTTCTTCTATATTTTGTAGGAGAGATTTTTTACATATCAGTCAATAAATAAAAGATTAAGACCCAATCATCTTACTAATAGAAATTATTATAAACTTGTTATGTCATACTTATTAAATATGAATATGAATTAAATATTAAGATGCTTATTTAATAGTTTTACCTTGAATGAAACTTGTACTTTTTTTCATTCATTTGTTCTTTTGGTTGCAGTGATGTTGGCAAAGTCCTTTTCCTTACTGTAAAATTATTAATGATTAAAAATATTTGAACAATAATGTTAGCCTATATTGATGCTTTCTTATTTTAACAACAAACAAAAGAAGATTATATAGTAATAACCAGAATATTACGTCTTTATGCCACTACCGCGGAATTTAAATTTCCATATCAATTTATTTAAATATTTTATATATTTTCCAGGATGTATACCTAAATTTCAATATGCATTTAATTTATAGATACAGCAGTTGGATCCACTAAGTGCAGATTCAGTACAGTTTACAGAACCACCTGAGCAATTGCACTGTTTTTCGCATCAAGACATTTCAGATATTAAAATTGAAATTTCTTACTATAAAGCTATCTTTTCCAAAAATCAAGAACTGAAAGAAATGCTATTTGCTCCTGGGTTCGAAAGTCTACACTGAAAGTATAGAGAGTTGACCGTCTATGTAAGCTCTTGCCGATAGTTTGTTCGGAAACCGAGTTATCGTTTGGTAACCGGAGTATATATGGCGTTAATAATTTTATTTGTAAACAAGAGCGTTCGTAACCAGGGGTTTGACTGTATTAGTAAAATTCTAAAAAAAAAAAAATCGCTAATTTTGATACGAGACGTCCTAACCAAAATATAGAGGAGAAGGTGGTATTATGGAACACTGCGGGTATTATGGAACCACCCCATTTCGAACTGATAATAAAGGTGAACTGTAGCGGAATGTGGCTGAACTGAACTAGGCAGACATCCATAGCAAGGGGAAAACCCGTTTTACTTCAGTTAAACGGTTGTCCGCATTTAATCAGAAAATTTGTTTTTTTCAAAATTCGCAAGTTTTGAATGCTAAGTGAATTTAATTATTTTTAAAATATAAATCGTGTAGTTGTAGGTTCACCGGTGCATGTATTCCGTTCCAGAGACTTAGGGGTACATATTAATCTGTGTGATGTTCACATTTTTTAAAATTTGGTCTCGACAGACATAATTCGAGATGGCGATGCGTGAAATATGGACCCCATTGGTGCTTTTACAGTAATATAGAACTCAACTCCTCCGAACTCTCTTTTTGCAAGCAGACATTCGTCTGGAGCAATTTGTGAAAAAGACACTAGGTAGAAAGCCAATTCTTCCCGAGAATATCGAAAAGGAGCTGCTGGAATATATATTGTTGATGGAGGTCATATTTTTCTATTATAAAAGCATTTTTGCGATAAAATACATTGGAGTAAACAATTTGGTAATTATTTAACATTTTTTGTACTTTCCTATTTGTTTTTGGCTACATTAAAGCATTTTTTGAAAATATACAGTAAGGATCCATATTACCACCCGATTTTCTCTGAGCCTACTTTCGGACTTTTTGTACAAAAGCCTTCAAAAACCATACTTATAGTTACACTAGCGAAAAATCCAATTAGGAACATTTAGATTACTAGTTATCAGTACTTTTCGCACAAAAAATGTAGGTGTAGTTATGATACCTTGTTTACAATTCACTAAAATGTAATTGGGGTTCCATAATACCACCTTTTCCTCTAATTATTTATATAGAAAACAATTGAAGATGGTATATTAAAATGTAATAAATTATCGATAAGGCGTTTTGGTATAAGTCAAATGCTTTAAATTAGAGATCAAAATAAACAACAATTGAAAATTTCTGTTTACAGTGGTGTTGTTTACAGTATTATGTTGTCCTTAGTTTTGAGTAATTGATAGCAGAATGAAATTTCAAATTACAATACTAAGCAGGATAATGAAAATTATAGTTTCCGAAAAGTAAATGTATTTATATAGACATCATTCAAACAATTTCAACCAGTCCAATAGCCAGAAATAAATCATTGGGCCTAGAATGGGCAAACCGAAAAAATTGTGACTGACATTTTTCACTTTTCTAGCCAGCACTAGGCCTATCTGCTACAGTCAAAACGTAAAAAAGTAACAGTAGTCTAAGTTTACGTGATGAAAGTAAAAATGTATATTGTATACTAAGCACATATTATACAGTTTAAACTGCATATGGACAATGCCGGTGAAATTAAGGCGGATTAGCCATTACATAACCGCCAGAGCTATGGCTCTGATTTCACTATAGCAGAAATAGAAAGTGGTCGATAAGCATATTTAGACTATTTAGGACTGTTCAATTACAAAGAAATGAACTACTATTTAGGTATAAAATTCCATTTTATAATTAGAGAAAATGTGGAGATTAACAGAAAGAAAGCTTTATGTTTAATATGTATGAAAAAATTTCAAGAAGATTGATCTTGGCTGGTAAAATCTAGTACTGTAATGGTTTTTTATACAGACAGAAATCAATACAGTAATAACTCGACTTACGCTACCCCGACTTACGCGAACCCGGAGTTACGCGATTTTCAAATCTCGTCGATTCGTCTTTTGTTTGAGCGCCACGCAACTGATGATTACTCACCCCCATCTATTGTTCAGCTTACATGTTAGGACGTGTCGCGCGGAATCGACACATAAATAACACAAAATGAATTGGTTAGTGAGCGCTAAGATTGGCTTTACTTTACTTCTAGACTTATTACACCACCACAGGACATCAAATTAGATTTAGAAAAACACTATTTTATTTTCAGAATGCATTTCGGACATAGAGTCCCTCATCAGCTATTTGCTACAAAAATTAATAGGAGGTTAACAATTTTATAAAAAGGCCGTGATTGACATAAATGAACAAAAATGTGGACTTACATTTGACATGTGGGTTCGACGCGTTGAACATTAATTAAAAGATTAAGCATACGATATACAAGATTTCTCGTTAAAAACGGTAATGTTGGTGCAATAACGTAATAATAAACAGAGGTACTGGTAAAACAGTAAAGTTATAAAAATATACATTGTTAACAAAATGATAAGTAAATTCACAGTAACACGAACAGAGTAAGAAGACGATTCGAAGTACATTCCAGGGTGACTG